>NW_024351729.1:5486951-5538534 GCF_902729225.1 Pteropus medius
TGTTCTACAATAATTATACTTATGCTGACACTGCTTAAAATATTTCTGGAACTCTTGTTCTAAGTTTCCCTATGGAGAACACAAGACATTCGGTCTCATTACACGTTCAATGAAACATAAATTTATTTAATATCTATCGCTTGTATGACACTACATTGGACGACATAGAGGTATAAAGATAAAACAATTGGCAAGAAATTTACAATTTAGCAGGCACAATGAGAACTATAGTACTGGTGCTTTTTGTTCTTAGTACTAATATGCTATGTGGTCATTATATAGACATAATACATACTGTACTTCATAAAATCTAAGATACTATTAAACACACTCCTTTATGTCCCAGCAATAACAAAAAACACTGCACTGACAAAGTATATTAAAGTATAACAAGTTGCTTTCCCATCATTTAAGTTTTTTTTTTTTTTTTTTACATTTAGAAAGAGCTCTTTTCATCTTATTTTGACACTGATTTTCTTTAATATCTATTGCACATATAAAAAAGGAAAATAGAAGCAAAATAAATTGGCATTGACAACTGTGTCACAACTGCTACCTGGTGGTTAGTAATTATAAAACCTCAGTGATTATTATTATATATACCCCAATTTAAGAGAAGTTAAAAATGTATGGGGGGAGGTGCATTTTAGAATCACTGAAATCACTGAAGTGCGTATTTCCTGCTCAGTTTCTAAAATAGTCACTGTATATTGGAGTTAAAACAAATCACGGGGGAAAGATGATACAATGGTTTTACTCATTTTCTTTTGCCTTTGAGTGCTATCAATAATCACCACAGTGGTTTAGAAAATATGTTGTAAAGTCAAAGAGACCTGAGATCAATTATTGGCTCTATTTCTCACAAGCTATGTGACCTTCGAGTAGGTTAGTAAATCTTTCTGTGTTTTAGAATCCCAATTCATAAAAATGGTAACAATAATAACTACTGCTTAGCTATTAATATACATAACAGCAGATAGCTAACAGTAGTCTCATATTTGAATCTGGCTAAACTATGAAAATTCTTGTAAATAAAATAATGATACTATTAAGCTCAGGAATAGCTAAAAACCCTGTTTCCTCCCTTTTCCAATGATGGAAAATATGGCCTCATCCTTTTAGCTGACCCTGTTAGAGACTTCAGATTCCACTTTGACCAAAGTAAGAAAAAAATTAAGTGCTCCAGTTTAAAGCCATTTTAAAGTAGCTAATAATTTGTCAAGGAAAAAAAAAACATAAAAAAAATTCAGTTTATGAATTCATCCCTTATCTCCAATTATTCAAATATTAAGAAGATTATACAATAGAAAGTTTATTCCTAATATTTTCATACTCACATGAAATCATAATCACAGTATTTCAAAATAAACTGAACTTAAACATTATTAAATATACTAATATACTAATTACCTGCCTTTTCAGATAATGTGGCCCCCAGAATCATGACTATAAAAATGAACACAGCTTGGAAAATACAATTAAGTAAAGGGATTCCAAACCCTTTACTGGTTACGGTAAGCTTTTGGGAGACCGATGGCTTAGTTGCTGGCTTGGCTTCTCCAGGACATCTCTGTGACAGGTGGAACCAAGACAAGCCCATAAATCAGACATAACTTCCAGATTGGGACTTGTTCATAGAACATAAAGTCAAATTTCAGAAGACAACTTGTGTCTCTTGACCCTCCCTGAGACTGAGGAGTCCACGTATCCTAGTTTCTAGGTCACTTTATGAATAGGAAAGAAAGCTTTAATTTGGGAATATTCTCCCACTTCAGATGCCTGGCCATCGTCATTAGCTCTTACTATATATTATTCGTTTTTTTAGAAAAATATGTAATTGTAGACAGCCAATAAAGCTTACCAATGGAATAAAAACCTTAGTATTTCTGTAATTATATTTCTCAACTGGGACCACTTTCTAATCATTTCCATTTAAAAAGAGAGAAAGGGAAAAAACTTAATCCAATGGGCAAGAGTGAGTAAAACGGACAAATAAACAAATATTTGGAAAGGTGTACAGTATTTATTTCCATTTCACCAGAGGGAGTAGATTTGTCTGTTTCATTATTCATAAGTCACAATTTTAGTTTAGTTTTCCTGCTTGTTAAATATCAAGAACATTCTAAGTCCCGAGGCAATAGGCTTCAGTAAATGATGGCTGAATTTCATTCACTGCATTATGGAAAAATAAAAATTTTAAATCATAAAACATGTGAATAACAGCATTCAGTTTCCTTTTTGTGGAGCATTGTAAGTACAGTTCCTTTGACGTCAGGAAGTAGTCAGCCTTTGTGTATCTGAATGCCCATGTGGCAAATTAATACAACATGAGTTTTATGTTAATAAAACTGTTTTATTTATGTCTGTGTTCCCAAAGGTGAAAATCACTTAATCATTAGTCTAGTGTGAACCTAGATTTTGTAATAAGGTCAAATATGATCATAAAGCAATGTCCAAATTACTAGAGCTCGCAACACTAAAATCATAGTTCTTTAAAACATAAAATACAAAATCAGGTATAGAAATTATTGTTTCTTAGTCTTTTCCTCAATAGTATATTTTTTAAATGCCCTCTTAAACTTAGCCATAATGGGGAATGCTATATGGAAAACTTAAACAGTTTAGACTTCATAGTCTTAAAAAGTAAGTTTCCATATAAAATTATAAGTGAAGAACTGAAAACTGTTTTATTAAGACTACCCATTAATCTATGTCATCCTGATCCAGTCTAATTATAAAAGAAATTTTGAATATATAATACTACATTCTAGCTCTGAAGAAGATTTGGTTGACATTGTGGCTGACACAGTATAAGCCCATTGAAAATATAAAGAAAATATTCTCCATAGAACACCACCATAATGTCCTATCACAACAGGCGGGAGATTTTGAAGCCTTTAAGGCAATGAAAGAAGAAAGGCAGTGCTGAGAAAGAGGATTACGTGTGAAATAAACGGGGGCCAATGAGGATAAAGTTCTTCAGGAACATCTTGGGCTGTCCGCAGGGAATTTTGCCCCCCTCTGTTGTTCATTTGAAGATGGATATGATCTAATTAACTCTAATACGAGAAATCTTATTTAAAAATACCTTTCTCATGGGCCCTGACAGAGGCCTGATATTCACAAAATGCTAACTCCTTTAGGTCAAATTATAAACTACTTTATTATACCAGCCTTTAGCATTTGGGTTTAAATTTGTTTATTAGATTTACTGGTAACTTGATATGACTATAAAATATTAGCATAAAGGTGAAGAAAACTTTGATGACAAAAGGAAGAGAAATACTGTTGAAGAAAAATACCAGTTCTGTAGAAGTGTGGGAGCTGGGGTGTAGCCTTAAAGAAGACTGAAGAGACTGTATTGAGTACCTAGAAGGAGTACAAGAGAATAAAAAAGCTGGTCAAAATCAAAACTGAATAGAAAGTCACCAAAAATCTATTATATCTACTTCTCAAAGTTTCCAGTGATTGGTATTAACCATTAATAGAATAAATGCCAATGGATTCTGATGACTTCTCAACAAACTCTTTAAAAACAACAGTAAATAAGCAGTATACGTAGATAGTATGTATTAGAATACTAGTTAAGAAAATATAATTAGAGCCTTTCTAAGTTTTTACACTTAAACTTTGTTGTTTGTTTTAGTATTAAAAGCTGATTAAAGATTCAGGAAGGATAAGACACCACATCACAAAATAACCACGAGTAGAACTCTGATTGGTTCACATAGACACAAATAACTGCCCATTATCATTATCTAGTGACTAGAAAAGAGTTGTTTGTGACCATTTCCTCAGTTCCTCCTCTCAACTCTCCCTCAGAAAGCTGTAGAACTGTTCACCCAAGCCAACAGGAAGGACTAAATAAAAAACTCTTTATACTCAGTATTTGGGAAGAGGTTGAGTTAAGATGCGGAGAGGAGAGAGAAAAACGGTGATGAGTTCATGGTCATATACAATGAGAAACGAGGACAAAAACTCCTATGTGAGGCAATGGTTGTTAATTGCTTTCTAATGGCTGGCCATTCATCTTTGATCTGTGCTAAAGCCAGGTAGAGAATAAACCCTGCCTACATTAATTATATTTACCTTCTCTAATCCCTAATTTTCATTTAACCATAGAAGGCCATAAGTACCAAAAAATCAGGGGGCAAAGAAAGTGGAAGATATATGATTTTATTGCTTTGCATTTTACTTAATGCATGCTAAAATACACAGTTATGACAGAAATGGAAGGAAAAAAAGCTAAAGTTATCATGAGTAACTAAACTGAGCAGAAATTGATTATAAATAATTTTAATTTGTTTATTCAAATACTGATAAGTTCTTAGGACCAAAACTGAGCTCCAGTCCAGCATTCTTCTGGTTTCAGAGGAGAGGTACTTGATTAATGTAGGACGTGGGGCTTCTTAAGTTGCACACAATGGTATAATACGTGTTTTAGCATGAGGCTGGTTTTCAGAAGAGAATACTGTGGCAAAATGGATTTACTGAAGCTTCTTAAATTCTACCCCTAGTAAACAGTTTCTTAGTGTGGATCTGCAAGACTTCATTTGACTTTATAAATAATTTATCGATTCCAATTTACTTACTCCTCAGTAAATTTGACCTGACTACTCTTCATTCGCATTTTGAAATTTTAGGGACTGAAGTAAAAATAACTCATCTGAAAGCCATAGGCTCAAAATTACCTCATGCAGTCCACAAAATAAATAATGTGTTGAGAAAAAGCAGTATAATTGTTAGTGTTAAGTACTGGGAGCATCCTGTAAGGAAATAGTTATGATATGTGAGTAACATAGTAAGATATAAGCATTTCTTAAAAACCATCATCTGGATTCTTCATTAGAGATTTTTTTTTTTTTTAAAGACTTCTTTCTCTCTTTTTCTGTGAATAAATAACTGCTAAAGGGAAAAAAAAAATCTATTTCTGTGCTGGTCATTTTTATCTTTTTGTTTCCTGGAACAAAATGAGAGCTCAATTTAGCCAAGAAATATGTAAAATTGTGGAAAGTTATGATGTTCTCCCAATTTTTTATTTTTCAAAAAGCCATATCAAAACTCCTAATCTGCTTTCACTTTTTTTCTAAGGAAGTCAAAGCAAATTGTGAAAGAATGTTCACTGGTTCTTCATGTACTTGTTCCTTAAAAGGAAACCTTTGAAGTAAAAAATAATTCACTATAGTTATCTAAATTGTGGGTGCACAGGGTTGTCTGGCCTATATTTTCTTCCCTTCTCAGCCCAACTACTCTCACCACTGCCCCCATTTCTCTCTTTAACCTTAAACAAAATTTGGGGAAAGACTTTTTCAAGTTTTCTCAGATCTTTCCTGAGAAAACCCCTCTAGAAAAGGTGTAAAATTCCATTTCAATTCCATTTAATCTGATGTTTGTGAATTTGTTTTCTTTCTTTCACTCTGTAATAATCGTATCCTGGGCAGCTCAAGGTTAGCTGGTCTATTGTACTATTAATCTCGATAAAATTGTCTGACAGACGTGCACTGTTTTCATGTAGGGTAAAAACAGAAGATTGTACACATTTCCATCTTTACATCTTTTATAAGTTGTAAGTGAGATGAAAATGTGCCCACATGTGTGATAGTCCTTCATATATCAGAAACTTAAGCCATCTCACTTATTTCAAATTACAAGAGAATTTAAGGACTGTTTTTCGATACTTAAATAGAAAATACAATTTTATAATAGTTTGTCTCTCTTTTGTATCCAATTTGAAATAAATAGTAATAAGTAAGGTCAAAATTCCTAAACCAGTTCTTAAGAAATTTAAACCATCAATGGTTTTTGGTGTGATGGAGTACCATATACCAAAAGTTATCAACGCTTATAAACTCCCCAAAGAAAAAAGTCAAGTTTCTCTTTGGCAAACAGCTCTTAAGGAAAAATCAGTTTTCTTATTTCTGAGATATTTTGCATATTAGAAAATGAGAAAAACTAATTGAACAATTTTCAAGGCAATTAATGGCTTGACCAAGTCACTTAATGGCTTCATTGCACAGAATTCAATGCCGAGAAAGAGATATCCCTTAAAAATTCTACCTGTGCCCTACTATAGAAGAGAAAAACTGAAGTTTTGGGACTTAAATTTGTCTACTCTTCATTTACTTTAAACATATAAAAGTGGAATTACTTTCAGCATATTATTAAAAGAGATTAAAGAGATCATTTTTAATACCTTTCTGAGTTAGATTGGTCTAATGAAAAATTTTCAAATCTTGCTATGCTATGTTATAGTTTTACTATGGCATCATTCTCTATTAAGTGAAAGGTGATATAAAGGAACATGAAAATACAATTATTCCACAAGGCCATTCTACATCACTGTTCTCAGGAGTAGATTTCTTTTAAAGTTGATATTTAGTGAAATATCAACTTTAAAAAATTTTTACTCTATGTAAAATGCTGTTCACTTTTATCTTCAAAATTTTAAAAAGAGTAAGTGATTAGGGCAGTGGAAAACAAAGAAAATGTTTCTAAACAACAGGAGACCTTGTGCAATGGATTTTGGTTGTTTTTTTGTCCCACTAAATACCTGCCCCTTTTTTATGGTAATAGTAACGATTTTTGCATTGAAGAAAACATCACTGTATCCACTATTAATCCACATAGTAGGTATGTGTGTGTGCATGTGTGTGTGTGTGTACATATATGTGTGTGCATGCATGTGTGTATTAAATGATTTTAATTTTCCTATAGTATGTTTACATTGAGGTTTCTAGCAATTCATGGCTTGGGAAAAAAGGGAAAGGAGTCATTAAAAACAGGAACATTTCAATAATTTTATAACATTATTGCTGTTTAGATGATAACAAAAATAAATTAAAAAGAGAACTATGGAATGAAGCCTGTGAGACTACTCTGGAAAGTAATCTAACTGAAAATATTTTTATAGGCTCCCAACCCAATCAATAAATGGTATATGCCTCATTTCCAACCTCAATCTAACTATAACCTCACATTCATTAGGATGGCTACTATCAAAAAGACAGAAAATAACAAGTGTTGGTGAAGATGTGAAGAAATTCTGTTTTGTTGATGGGAATGTAAAAATGATGCAGCCACTATAGAAAACAGTATGGTAAATCCTCGAAAAATTAAAAATACAATTATCATATGATCAGTAATTCAATTTCTGGGTATTTATCCAAAAGAATTGAAAGCAGTCTCAAAGAGATATTTGTACACTCATGTTCATGGCAGCATTATTCACAATAGCCAAAAGGTAGACACAGTCCAAATGTCCATCGATGGATTAATGGATGAAGAAAATGCGATATGTGTGTATTAACTCTGAAAGGGAAAAAAGCTCTATTCCCATGGGATCGAATGCCGTAAATATGCATATTTAGTTTACTGTCAGAAGCTACTTTTCCTAACACACAGAAAAAGCTTGCCTCAGAATGAAGTCAGTGCACAGAACAAACTAAAGAGAAGAAATCAGAAAGAAGCAATGTCTAGAACCATAATGCCTTGGGCATTGATCCTTGCACTTCCCAGCTATACAAGCAAAGAAATACCTTTTTATAAAACCTTGTCTAATTGGGTTTCTCTCATTTCAAAATGAAAGTATTTTGACTAATCCTGTGTTAATGGCTCATAAAATCCACTGCATAGATGTTTATTTTTCCATAGCATTTGAGGACCAAGATATGCAACCAGTTTCCCAGGAATACTATTTCTACTGTCAGACTCCATGAGCCATGAAAAGACATGAGATATCACTTCCTAAAATAGACTAATTTCAATGCTATTCTCTAGAAGTTTTTGTTTGTGTTTGATTGGGTTTTCCCAAGTACTCTGTAATTTAAGAAATTTTCTTCTATGGTATTAAGGAAACAAGACTTTAAGTCAGTTTTTCACTATAAAATAATTGTAGTTATATAAGTTTAGTTAGCTACCTAAAAAATAAATTGCTTGCTTTCTCTTCAATTTCCATTCAATTTTAATAATGTCTTCATAAATATAAAGCAATTTTGAACTGATCATAAATAATTTTTTAGCATTTATATAAAATTATACTTAAAAGAATGATGCTCAAATAGTGTTTTAGGTAGTTTCTCAACAAGAAACAGATGGAACACACAAGATAATTCAGAGAGACTTTAATTACAAAGCGACTATTCATAAAGGTGTTGACAGAGTAAGGGGAACCACAAAGGATGGTTTTGTAACTCAGGTTTATTAACATCAAAAGGACAGGACAGGTGCTATAAAAGAGAGATTCATGTAGAGAATATTGTCTTGAACAAAGCAGTTATAGCATTTATGGTCAGATAGAGTAATGAAAACAGCCCAAAGCACCCTTACATGGAAAGAGCCTTGAAAGCAAATTTCTTGACCTCATTCACATACTTCTGATGTTTGCCAAGACTCCCTATTGGTCAAACCCCACTAAAAACCAGAGGGCAATAAAGTCTGTTTCTGTAATCCATTTGGGCTGGACCCCTGAGGACAGTGAACAGAATAAGGAAAGGAGTAAAAAATAAAACCATAAACATAAATATAACTTAAAGCCTTTCTTATTAATCCCCATCTTTCCAACAAAAGTATTTAACATCTCACTATAATATTATTTTTCTTGATTTGAAAGATTTGTCCATAAAGTATTGTAAGTTAGCTAACAGACAAGTTTCTATACTTAAAAAGACCCCTAAATACAATGGGTTAAAAAAGTAGGCATTTATCTCTCACATATACCTTTCAAGGTGAGTGATCGACTTGATAGGGTGGTTCCACTCCATTCAGTTATCAAAGGAACATGTTCCTTTAACCTTCTGGTACTACCATGTCCATAGTCTTCATCCCAAGGTCAAGCTGGGTCTAAAGCATAGGTCTATGTTCCAACTCACAGGACATTAAAAGGTAGTAAGCCAAGATCAAGTAAGTGAGGACAAAATTTCAATTCCCTTCACATTCCCTGGCAAGGAACTTTATAAAATGGCATTTGCAACAAAGAAGATTGAATACTGTAGTCTCCAGTTGTGTGACCATGTGCCCAGGAAGAAGAGAAAAATAGTTTTGTAAGGAGCACAACTAGCAGTATGCTAGAAGTTATTAAAATTTTCACAGACTCTTTTAGTTTTAAGAGTTTACGTAATGGGTCTTGTAGCTGATAGATTCACTCTCAAAACTCTTATTTTTAAAGGGGCTTCGTCTTTTTTTTGGCGGGGGCGGGGCTAAATCTAACTTTGTTAGCGTTCTTAAAAATTACCTAATAAGATAATTTCTCAATGATAGAGGATGATTTTTCAGTGTGAATTCTTCACTGGAATCATTCATTTTTCAAACACGTGAGGTAGGATCCCCTACAATTTTATCCTTAAAATTTTCTAATCTCATATATATCCAGAATATCCTATTCCAACGTACATGCCACATCTTCTCAATTTTGCTATTGATACTAACAAAATGACAAGAGTTATGGTGGGAATATGTGAATCTACCCAAGATATTGAATAAAGCTCAATCATAAATTGAGTAAACTAAAACATAGGCTACATATAATCCTACTGGAATCTGAGAAACGATAGAGAGGCAGACTCAGTAAATAGGCAGACAATTGTCAGAAAAGGAAAGAAAAGTAATATAATTCCCATAGTGACAAGAACTGCAGTCACATATCAGTTGTGACTTCTATCTGCAACTCATTAACGCTATCTGGAATTGTGAAACTCTTGAAGCTGTTTTTACATTTGTATAGTACCTAAGAGATTTCTCAAACTAATTTCTATTCTTTAGGAAGATTATTAGTTTATTCTACATAACTGACAGTTTCCTGAATCACTTTCCTTTTTAAAACAAAGCTAGGAAGTGGAACTATTCCCCCAGTAAAATCCTGAACAGTAAAATCTGTTCTTGATCTGTCTAAAAGGCCTTTCGCATTCTTTTGTATAATTAAGTACTATTCATGTGAAGATTAAATCTTATTATTGTATAAATTATTACACAAATACCACCATTTAATATAATCTCTTTAGCATAATTTTAGTATTCTTTTAAAATGTGTTAATTAAATTATTAACAAAAATTGTTAATTAAAATGTATTAATTAAAGCCTTAAAACACTGTTGTT
The DNA here is from genome assembly GCF_902729225.1 of Pteropus medius. Taxonomy (NCBI): domain Eukaryota; kingdom Metazoa; phylum Chordata; class Mammalia; order Chiroptera; family Pteropodidae; genus Pteropus; species Pteropus medius. The sequence goes on from NW_024351729.1 coordinate 5,497,042, forward strand.
AAATAATTAAATAATTTTTTCATTTGTTCAAATAAAATTTCAAGTAGAATCAAGGAAGTAAATATATTAGGCATCTTCTAACTTGAAAGGCATACAGATTTCTTAGTGGAGGTTAATGTGGTTATCAGTATTTAACCTATTATCATAAAGCCTCTTCTTTAATTATTAGTCTTTAACATTTAACATTTCTGTCAAGATTCAAAAGTTCACATTTTCAATATTTTGCACTTATTTTTGAGAGAATAGTTTTCATGAGGTGCCATATGTGAGTTTAGCAGAATTTCAGTACTTTAATATTTCCGTAAATGTCTAAAGCAACACTGAGGTCACTTTGCATCTCATCTTCTTTTCTTATGTATTATTATTTATTTCTACTTCCGTTATTCTCTAACTATATCATACATTTCAGATAACCATATTATATAACATCATTGGGTTGTTTTTATTATTTCTATTACAATTATCTATCATTGGACTAGTTAAGTAACTATAATTAGTTAACAGGTCTATAGAGCTTTTCTTTCTTCTTATGGGTAAAGATGATGGACATTAATTTTGCTACTATCAACACTGTCTAACCCAAATACTTTCACATGAAAAAAACATTCATTCCAGATTCAAACTCAATTTAGAAATATAAAACATAACTGAATAAAGGACAACTTTATCTAGGGCAAACCCAGAAATACGTTTTAGTAAACCATATTCAATCTTTTCACAATTTAAAGATCTGCCCTCTTATATTCTAGAAGTGACTAAATATTCATTTTGGAAGTTATTTTTAAGTGTATTCCCTCAATAAATAAAAAATTCATATTATTCTACATTTAAAATATTAGGAAAACATATAGCTATCGTAGTTCTTTTTTCTTCAAAAAAAATGTTAGCCTTAAATTCTTAGGAATAAGAATCTTTGAGAAGTCATTTAAGCTGTATATCCACCCACCACCACCAACTTCAGAGACAGCTGCTTCAGATATATCCAGCTAGATGGAAATCTAAGTCTCATATGAAATTCCATGATCCACTACTAACTGTCAGGAAATTCTCCTTTATGTTTAAACTACAAAGCTCAGGCTACAGATTAAACCTGTTTCCTCTAATTCTATTCCTGGTAGAGGAGAAAAACAGACGGACATAATTTGTCATATAGTTGAAAAAAAAAATTAGGTCCCTTCTCTTTCTTCACTTTAAAGAAAAAAGGAGGAAATTCTTTTGGTGTTTTATATGTATTTTATTTTCTAATCATATCTGAAGGGTATATATAAAACTATTTTGGTAATAATATAAGCAGGGACTTCTGTGAAAAACCAAGTGGTAGGCATAGCTGGGTTTTAAGTGTCTTATATTTCAGCTATCAGTGACCTCATGTTCTCTCCCTCTTTGTCCCTGTCTGTAATAAATCAGGATTATTGCAGAAGAATATGAGATAGACCAAATAACAATAGGGACAAGGACTTGGTCAGACCCAAATGATCCCAGAGCTTTCTTCATTTTGGCCAGGGTGCTTAAGGCATCTATAGTAAAGCTATAGGCAAGCAATGCATTGAGATATCAAGTGAATAAGGTGCACATCCCTATTAAGGGATCTAAGCAACCAAGAATGCAAATGAGCAATAATGGGAACTAAAGGCAGACTTTCAGCCTCTGAGACTTCTGCCATGGGCAAGGTGTTTTTCATTTCAGAAAAGATGTAAGACTAGACTGGTCATTGGAAAACAAATTGGAACTGGGACAAGAGTGCAAAGCCAGCCTGAGACCAGGACCATATGAAGAACGTGTTAGGAAATTTGGAGAACACAAGGAAAGCACCTGTCCCTAAATTTTGGGTCAAAGTAGCAGGAAGGGTGACAGGAGACAGAAACAGTGATGGCAGAGGTCAGCAGCAAAGAGTTCATATTTATTTGATCCTCAGACAATCACTGCCTTGATGGGTCGAATTTATCAAACTTGCCCTGCAGGACCTAAAACACATTTATAAAAAACTTGACAGACCTATAAGTCTTAACATATCTCATTTATTTATTCATAAGTTTTTGAGGATCTACTACAAATATCTACTATGTGTTCTAGGTGCTAGGAAATTGCAGTGAGAAAAACAGAAAAAAAACATTACATATATATATACACATATACACACACACATACACATATATCCCTGTCCTATGGAGCTTACATTCTAATGGGATAGAAGATAAAGAATAAGTAAAACATACAGTATGGTGATATGTGTTATGGTGGGAAAAAAATGTAGGTTAGCAATTTTAATAATACACAAATTCCTATTTTACTTGTCACAAGAATAAAGTTCCTTTGAATTCATCATGGCAATGAATTGAATAAGGAGACACTTAGGGAAAAGCTCCTAAAATTCTAACACACAGCAGACAATTACTGATCCCCCTTTGCCTGTTGTCCTTGAATTTAATTTCTCTGTTTACCCAGTTAGGTAGTTATGATAACTGGAATAGATCATAATAATGTATTACGTAATAAATATAGGATTTTGAAACTATTAAATACTATACAAACAAAGTTGTATTACTTTGTATTGCTTGATCATTATTCATTTAGATGGAGCATCATTAACTAAAATATCTCTGGTTGCATGATACAGAACTATATTTTTGCCCTTTTCCTGTTCAATATTTTTATCAACAGCCTTATGAAGGCATGGAAAGGACAGTTATCAAATTTGCAAATCATACTAAGTTGAAAGTCGGAGTTAATGTATTGGATGACAGAATTAAGATTCAAAATGATCTTGACAAGGCAGAACACTGAGATGAAAGCCATAAAATGAAATTAACAGACATGCTATGAATAAAAAAATAAACTAACGAACAAATAAACTCCTGCATGTGTACAAGATGGCAGACATCAGGCTTGATAGAATTTTCACTAAGGGGGAGAAAAAACGTAGAAGCCTTAGTTGATCTCCAGTTGAATGTTAGTCAACATTTTAATACAGCTGCAAAAAAAAAGAAAAGAAAAGTCTAAGCTATATAATAATGTCTAAATCAAGTTAGGTAATATCTATCTAGAGAAAAGTATTCATACCTGGATATCACACTTAAAAATAATATTAATTTTTTTAAGTATTCATAGAAGGATGACAAATAGAAATGCACTCTATATCATGTAAGGACTAGCAAATAGCTGAGGAATTGCTTGTTGCAGTAAAGAGAGAGCTTAGAGAAAACTAATACATATTTTCAAGTATTTTAAAGAGTTTTACTGATAAGAATACTTTATAATTAAATGTACTAACTGTATGACCTCAGAAAAGATCTTTTACCCTCTGTGCTTCTATTTTTTAATCTCTAAAATAGAGTTAAGAATATCAATTCTGTACAATTATTATAAGGATTAGCAATGATACATGTAAAGTGTATAGTAAATTACTTGAAACACCATCTGCAATCCGTAAAATGTGGATATTTTATTCTTTATTGCTCTAAAAGACAGACTAAGGTGAATGGATAAAGTTAGCAGAGTCATATCACAAAAGAAAGACTCCTAAAAGAGTTAGCTCTTTTTCATGAATTTTCCATGCAGATATTAATTGACTATCAGGGAATTTGAGAAGAGATTACTACACCCAGCAAAAGTTAGATTAAATAGTTTCTAAGTTTCCTTCACTGAATAATTTTTAAGTTTTTTCCAATGCTAAGATTTTGTAATTCTCTCTGCTTTCTTTCTATACATCTAATGGATATATGTCTGGCATTGATAAAATTAAAAATATGTAGAAATGGTTATAACAACTAAGATTCATTGTATTTTACTCTGTGTCCCGCACTACTGGCTATACTTATCCCTTTTCACAAATGAGGAAACTGAGTCAGAGTACATAGTTTGACAAAGTTCACAGAGCTCATCAGGGGCAGAGTAATGATCTGAACCCAAACTATCTAAATTCATAGTCAGTTAAACTAATTCTGACTCATCAGCCAGACTTTCTATAGCCATCGCATCATGTGGACCCCGAAAGATTTCATGATGCCGTAGGATTTCTTTAGTTATCTCCAAACTATCGTACAAACACATTTAACTTTAAAAGTACAGTAAATCTAAAACTGCAAGGGACTACTGGTAGGTGAACTGAAAAATGTGTTCTGCATTATTAGGAAATGACATGTTCCACAAAAATGTATTTTATAAACTATTAAAGCCCATTTCTTGAGTGCTGAAACTTTCAATTTCATCCATTTTGGATGGAACTCTTCCAGTGATAAACTGCCCACTTTCTGTTTAATTTATTCTAATTTACAGAACATGAGTTAACTTGTACTTATGACTCAAGATCAATGCATCATGACTAATAGTTATTGCATTATGACATCAGTCATTGATGTTCTCAAACAGGATATATTGATAAATGGACTATATCAAAGTAAGCAGACCCTGAGGCACTCTCCAAATAGTAATTCTATGAGTTATAGAGTCTGGTCTTTGTGACAGTGCTCCTGGCTGCTCAGAAACACTACTTGTTTTCTTCCTTGTTCAAGGTTGTTTCAAATGGGTGTAGTTACAAGATGAAAGACTTCTCATTACGTAAGATGGTTCTGCTTACTCTAAACAAATTTTCAGTGCCTATCAGATAATAAAAAGACAAAGTGTGGGAATTGTGCATGGTGAGAGAGCAGGAAAAATTAACTGAACAATGTGGTTTCTGAAGCAACAGGATATTTTGTCTACTGAAGGGGTGGATTGCTGAGAGGAAGTATAGGGAATTAATAGTAACATGTGAGAAAGTTTAAAAGGAAATTAAGTTCAAGGAAGTAAAATTCTGTAACACCTTAAAACTTAAATTACGATTTTCTGTTTATTTGGGTAAATTTTTCTTCCTGATTATTGTAATTGGTTTAAGTTTCTGGTTCTTATGTATTTAAACTTTTAATTACAAGTGTGTTTAAGCTATTAAATGTTTATAGCATTACCTAGCATCCTCTTTCCTGAAATTTAAATAGCTTCATATTCAGTCTTATAATTTTTTTTTTTATTTCCAAAGAAAGCCATAACTTAGGACTTACTTGAAAATTTAATTTTGAATCTTAGAATAATGATCTACAAATATTTCCCTGGGAAAGAGCTTTCAACTAAGTAAATAGATTTTGTGTGCTGAAGCTAAAATTTGATTGAAATTTGATTGGTATTTGTTCTATTGGATAATTTTTCTGTTTACCTTATCAAATATTTGGATAGACACCTAACTACTGAACTGTACCTAAAGACTAGAAATAATAAACTTCATAGAGTAATAGGGTATACTTTATAATTGCTTAATTTACCAGCATGCAAGAGCCCCCCAAATAATTATTAATTCAATAAGCATTTATTGACATCTATTATAGTTAAGCACACTGCTCAGTACTGAGCATACAAAAGAGTTTGATGGGGAAAGAGCTTACATCATATAATGTAGTAAGCGTCCAGGTGACAGAAACCGAGAAAGAGAAAGAGCTAATCCAGACTAAGAGAGTAAGGGACGTTTTAATTATAGGAATTAACCACAAAAATGGGGTGGAATTAGGATAGGCGGAAGGACAAGCCAGTCAAGGAATATAATGAGCTAAGGCCAAGCTAAGAAAGTATGGAGTATGCAGAAAAACTTAAGTGTGGTCTGTATGTACTCTCCAATTTTTCTTCATTTCTATTTCACATCCCTTCTAACAGGCTTCCATTCTCATGTCCCTGAAACAGCTTTTATCAGTATCACCAATGACTTCAATATTACTAAGTCCAATTGCAATAGTTTTCTATTGTTATTATAGTAAATTATCACAAACTTAGCAGCTTAAAACAACACAATTTATTACCTTACAGCCCTGTAGATGAAAAGCCTAATATGGGTCTCACTGGGCTAAAATCATGATTGTATTCAGTTCTTGAGAATTTTATACCAGCAGAAACACTGCAAGTTTGGATTAAAAAAATGCAAGAAGGCTGTCAGATTCCTCAAAATTCTACAGACAAGAAACAACCGCTAAAACTACTCAGCTGCAAACAGGAGCTACATAAAAAAAGGAAAGATGACTCCTAGGGTGGAGTGTTAAACCCAGAGGGCAGAATGCACAGCCACAAGGGATTTTGAAATTGCTTGGGACCTGTGGGTTTTGCGTTCTTTTATAAGACTTGTTAGGTGTGGCCACAAAAGGAGACAGAAGAGAGGTTCAGGAAAAACAAAGTTTATTATATTCTCAGGCCCCAGAGAGAGAGTCACCACATGCAGGAAGTGGGCAAAATGGAGAATCAAGGAAGTCAACTCATCTGTAGGTAGAGAACCAAGAGAGAGTGAGGCACTGTAAGTGCATGCTTTTATTGGGGGGTCTGGGTGGGATACACAACAAAAGGCATGAAAGGATTTCATTGGTGCATTTGAATGTCACTAGATCACAGTCAGGGGAGGGCAAGAAAGAAAACTTGTGGCAGTATACCTGGTCACCTGGGTGGGGCGCTCACAGTCTGCGGACATATTGGGCAGCAGGAAAATGTGAATTGTTAGTGATGAAAATATATTATGACTCCATTTTTTTCTCCTATTTTCCCCTCTTTTGAATCAAAATTCTATAACTGGGATACTATGCCTGTACTACTTAATGTAGGGAGGAGGCAAGAGAATTAAAATGTTAACCAAGCCACATTCAGAGACTGCAATGTGCTGATCAGCCAGCCCTGCAGCCAGGCTAGGAGGACACCTTCAGAACAAAGGAAGATTTCTGCTGAATTACTAACAACCCATTCCCCACGTCTATGAAGGGGAAACAGGAACCAATAGTCATTCTCTCTAGTTAAAACTATGGAGAACGTATGGATTAGTCTGGGAACTACCAGCAGGCCTTTCTCTCTACATATTCTTACCTTGCTATATACTTTTCCCCTTCCTCACTGTATGTCCATGTCAAAGGAAATGGTAACTAAAGAATGACATAAAAACTGAATTCCCTGAACATCGGGGTCCCTCTCAGTGCCTTTACTCTGTCTCTCACTGTCTCTCCTACTCTCTGCCTCTGGGAGGAGACCACACTCTGTCTGTGGAGTGTTACCTCTTTTCTAATAAACTTTCCATTTGACTAATTTTGGTACGTGTGTTGAATTCTTTCTTCTCTCTCCGCCAAAAGACCTTTTTCTTCTCTTGGTGCAGGGCTTGGTCTCCCTGTCACTTGGGGAAATTTGCCCTGTCCCGCATCATCACCATTGTATTTTAGAAGTAAATAACTTGTTTCTGGAGTTTCATGTTGTCAACATAAGAACGTCCAAACATGTAGAGAATTTTTATTAGAGTTTATTTGAGCCAAAATGACAACATTGCTGGGAAGCAAGATCTCAAATGCTCCTGAGAATGATAGTTTTTCAGTTTCTTTTATACATTTGGAATTAAGAAGAGAACATAAGGAAGATTACATGAAGGTGGGGGAAAAAGGTACAGGAGAGTTAACAGATTATGTCCTGCCTTAGGGGCGGTTATGTCTTCAAGGAGTCTGGAAAAGAGGGTTACTTCTGGCATTTCAAAGCTATGTTAACCTAGACACACAAAAACAAAGAGTGGAGGGTTGTTGTTTTGGTTTTTTTTTTCCTTTTTCTTTTTTTTAAATTTATTTATTTAAATTAGTTTGAAGTATACAGTACATTGGTTAGACATCTATAATGTTCATAAAACAAACCCCCAATTGCTCCTTCCCTCCCTTGGCCCTCCACTTAAGTCACCATATTAATGCTAATTGCATTCCCTCATCCATGGATGAGGAAGGGGGCTTTTATAGGCCTGGGGTATGACTACCCACCATGACCTGCCCAGTTAGGAATTTACGATCAGATTACAATCAGGTTACTTTTGGTTAGATTTATTACAGACCCCTTCTTCATCTACAATGTTTACAGATAGAAGGAAATTATACTCTAGAGAGATTATGTGCAGAACCTTACTCATACCTTCATATATGATTTCGATGATTTAGGTAATGAGACCTGAGACTTTTGAGCTGATGAGATTGAGTTGAGATTTTGAACTTGGTGTTTTAGCATTTGGGGGATGGAGTGAATGTATTTTGCACGTAGAACAGATATGAATCTTTGGGAGCCAGAGGATAGACTGTAGTAGTCAAAATAATGGCCCACCAAATGTGTCCATCTACTAATCTTCAAAACCTATAAATATGTTATGCTACAGAGTAATGGTCAATTAAGTTTGCAGATGGAATTAAGGTTGCCAATCAGTAGACATTAAGGCAAAGAGATTATCCTGGACTATCATGGTGATCCCAAAATAATCACATGAATCTTAAATGAGAAAGAGGGAGGCAAAAAGGTCAGAAACAAAGAGATGGCGTTGTGAGAGTGACTTGACCAGCCAATGTTAGCTTTGAACATGAAAGGGGGCCACAAACCAAGCAAAGTGAATAGGCTTCGGAAGCTAGAAAAGATGAAAAAAAAAGTGGATTCTTCCATAGAGCTTACACAAAGAACCACAGCCCTGTAGACACCTCGATTTTAGCCCAGTGAGCCTCATTGTCTGCCTTCTGACCTCCAGAACTATAAGATAAATTTACATTGTTTTAAGTCACTGTTATTTGTTGGTTATTTGTTATAGCAGCAATAGGAAACTAATATACAAGGAAATACTGAGAAACTATCACAGAACAGAGGACAGGCACTAAATGCAATCTGGTGTCCTGAAATGAATACTGGAACCAAAAAAGGATATTATCAGAAAACCTGTTGAAATTCAAATAAAGTCTAGAGTTTGGTTAACAGTATCATCCCAAAGTTAATTGATTTTGACAAATGTATCATGGTTATATAAGATATTGACATTAGGGGAAGCTGAATAAAGAGTATTTTGAACTCTCTGTACTATCTTTACAACTTTTCTCTAAATCTAAATTTATTCTGAAATAGTTTATTAGAAAAAAATTTAGCTGAGAATAAAAAGAATGAATTTGGGTAGTTAACTCAAGCAGATGCTAGACTTGAAAATGATTTTTGTATCATAGCATGTTAATTTTAAAATACGTAATTTAAAAAAAAAAAGTTTCCCAAGCAATTTATTTGACTTTTTTTAAAAAAATTTTTAAAGATATCATAGGCAGATATCAAGAAAAATGTGTATTCTGCACATGGTTGACAGTAAAATTATGAACTAGGAAGCTTGCTTGACAGGTAATGCTTCTTGCTTTTCTGCCTTCTTCTCCTGCTTTTTTACCTTTATTTTATTCATTCTTTTCCCCAAGTGGTTTCATACAATCCTTCCAAATTGAAGAAACAGGACTGAAAAAAATAAGTTGCATCAAGGTGCTAGTGAATTAAAGTATTCAGTGTTCTTTGAAAAATTGCACTTCAAATGAAGCAGGCACTAAGGAATATTGAAACTCCTGATAGCATAATTTTCTAAATATATTAATAAATCTCTCCCAGGATCTGCTTCTTCTCTCATTGTTTTCATATGTAATAACTAAATTTTGTATTGTATTTTATCCCTCCCTGTAACTTGAATATAGTCTGGATAGTTTGGGATAAACTTCAATAACCAAATTATTGCTATTCCTTTGACTGTATTAACCTATTAAATTCCTAACTACTCCTAGTCTTGATCAAATTATTTTCTGATATGAGATGTTAGAATTTATTAATAATAATAATAACTTTTCACTACAAGACCTTTACTATGTGGCACTTGGCCAAATTAATTTTATCTTTATAGCAACAGTATATGATAGATATTATCGCTATCCATTTTATAGATAAGAAAACTAAGGCTTAGCGATTTCAAATAGTTTGCCCAAAATCAAGCAGGTGGTTCAGGACTGAGGTGAGATTCGAAGTGAAGGAGTACAATTCTGGAACATAACCTACGCTTTGCTCCCACGCTACACCTTTGTCCTCCCCCTCCCTCTGACCCTACACTATACATTGTCAACCTTATAGAATTCATTATGTTTCCTCTTCATCCACTGTGTTACCCAACAAAATTCTTTATGTTCCTTCTTCATCCACTATTATACTAACATAATATATATCACATGCTGTACAGTAATTATATTGAAACATGCTATTATTAAAAATTAATTTAATGGCATCTTTACTTTTCAAAAATAGCCTGAAGAAAATGACTTTAAAATATACATATATGTGTACACACACACACACACACACACACACACACACAGTTCTTCCATTATGCTCATGGACAAACTATTGACAATATGATATGGTTCATGTCCAGGAAAGTACATGCCAAATAGTAAAGGACACATTTACTACAGATAAAAGTTCTGATTTCATTTCATTTGAGTTCTAAAACAGAAAGCAGCTTTGCCAGGACAGAGATTTCTCATCTTATTTTAGTGATGTTTTTAAGTAGTTGATCTGGAAAGCACATAAACAGGTATCATTTCTTTCATAAACGTGAAAGACATTGTGTGCAGGCATATTTGTAGAATCTCATTTTGCCTTCCTAAAATGTAACTTTCACTATATCACTAAGGAATTAGAACATCTGGAGTAATGTTATTCTAGTTGTGTCAAAAATCTTAATCACTTGATAAGCAAAATATATGAAGGATAGTTTCAAGGGTATGATTAAGGAGAATAAAGTCTATTCAAAGTATAAAGAAGGGTCAGGAGCCTGGCTTTGTGAAAAGCAGCAGACTTAGGAGCTGTGACTCAAATCCTGGCTCTGCCTGAGATGGCAAATGTCAAACAAAGAAGAGATAGATAGAAAAGATTCCTTTGAACTGAAATTATATTCACACATTGCCTTAGAGTATATCGATAGAAAATCAGTAATTATTATAGTTCTAGTTTTACTCCTAAATAGAATGAAAGAAGTTGAATGAGAGAGAGTGGAATATAATATTAACTTGAACCAATTTGGAGCACATATTATAGTAGGCACTGTATGCTATTTTATTTAATTCTCATAACAATATTAGATAGTGCAGGCTTTTAAAGACATACATTCTAGATGAAAAATGGAGACTCTAAAAGCATGTTTAGATAAGAACACACAGTGAAGTATGAGCAAGATATTCTATCACTGAGTCTAGTGCTCTCTCCAATGTAACACAAGTAGTAACTAATGTGGTGTAATCTGGAGTACAGGGAAATCATCCAAGAATCATCATCTACAAAGAGTGTCATAATTTCCCCAAAATCACTCTTTGTCACTCCTTAAGTCTTTCCAACTAGCTTTTTCTAACAAGTTCATATTTAAAATGCAAATAGTTGAATATTATGCCCACCATACATTATTAAGTGAAAAAACTTAAATTGTCAAGAAATATAGAAAAGACCTAAAGAAATTATACTGAAAAAAGGGAAAAAATCTAAATGCCCTGAAGTGTAAGTATAATTAAATAAAATGTAGAGAGATCCAGTCATTAGAATAAAGACTTCTGCTTATGAAAGACTAGGTTGAGCTATAATGTGAAATAAAAAGAGCAAGATAGTACTATGCAGAAACTGATTACAACTATGTCAAATGCAAAGAAAATAAAAAACTATGGAAGAAATAGAAAAATGATGCATCAAGGTGATAGAATTATGAATAATTATTCTCTTGTTTTTTGCTATTGTTCATATTTTCTCCAACAGACTTTAGTTTTTATAATTTCTTAATGAGAAATCAGTGAGCTTTTAGAAGCAATAGACTCAATCATTTTAAACTCGAGCCACACAATAGCCTCTTCTTAAGAGCCAGAAATTTTTTTTTAATCTATTTCTCATGTTGCACAGTTCCTTATATCAAGTAAATGCTGTTTTTTTTTATTGAATACATTTTTTAAACGAGTATACAAGAGCAAGAATGATCCCCCTCTGCTTAGAAAGTATTTCCTACATAAATTCACTAATTAGAGATTTATTTGTGTTAATGAGTTCCTCTTTTAAAATGCAAATGCATCTAATAACTAAATGAGCAAAAGAACAGGGAACACAAGAGAGTAAACACAAATGGCTAATAAACATTAAATGAAAAGTTCAACCTCATTAATAATCAAAGAAATGAAAATTAAAACAATATCAGTTTTCCTTACAAAACTCACAAAAATTTTTATTTGGTAATTCTCAGTGCCAAGTGGAGTATAAATAAATACACAGAAAATATATACCTCTCATAAATTGCTGGTAGGACTGAAAAATTGGTACTGTCTTGAAAGCAATTTACAAAATACTTCTAACTTTTGATGCAGAAATTCCATTTATAGGAATCAGCTTAAAGAAAAATACCATACATACATGTGAAAAAATTTTATTTATGATTATTCAATGCAGTATCATAATCCCAAAACAACTCAAAACAATCTAAGTATCCACCATAAAGGAAAACTAAATTTTTAAAAATCAACTAAGTAAAATAATATTTAGTCCTTGTCAAATTTTCAAAAATTATTTGAATATGGAAAAATTCTCATGAAATAATATTAATTGATGAGAAGTAGAACCAAAATATTACTATTCATCATAATCTCACTTTTTAAAATATTTAAGGATAGGTAAAATTTGAAAGAAAATAGTAGTGTCTTTAGCTGATGGTGTTTAACATGATTTTTGTTGTTTCCTTAATTTTCTTTCATACTCAAATTTTCTAAGAGAATATTTGTTATATATAATCAGCATTTTAAAAAGGTATTATAGCTATTCTGGTTGCAATTTCTAGAACTCCATCCGGAGAAAATAATCTCAAATGAAGAAAATTTCTGCACAAAGATGTTTATATATAGCTTTATTTAAAACAGTAAAAGTAAAATAGAGAACTAGTTAAAGATAATATGGTCTATAAAATTGACCACATTATCTTTTAATATTATGTTTAATTTCTTTTACTATATGCAAAACATAATTACCACACCACAGTTAAATTTTGAAAAGCAAAGCAAAATTGTGAAATCAACAGTATAACCTCAGCTTTCTATATGCACATAAACCTGGCCTACTGCACAGTGGGATACAAAGATGATATGGTTTTAGTTTTCTCTGTTCACTGCCTTCAAACATACTCTGTTAAATTTGTTTTTCCCATCTTTTAATGACACCTTGGACAGATCCTTTAGCTTCCCAGTCATTTTTTAAATATTAAGAATTTCAGTCTAGTCTAGTAGAGTTTAAAATCTCAATCTTGCATTCAGTTCTGTGTTCATCTTGGCCTTTCTGCCAGTGGGAGGGAACTCGGAATGGAAACCAGTGGGCTCTCTTTCACTCTTCCCCTCTTCTTTGCTCATTTGCTTCTAGCAGCACTTCTAGTAATGGGGTAGGAAAAGAAATTACAGAAATAGACCAAAGGTAAACTATTAACTGCAGCTGCTGCTGATGTGGGGAATCACTTCAGTCTCACTCCATTTTCATCCCATGCCCACTCCAGTTCTAGCTCTAGCATTCACCCATGACTCTTTCTGCTGCTGTCTCCTTCTCAAAGACCAGTTGTCTCAGATGCCTTCCTTGATGTTCCCTTGATCTGCTAGAAAAGGGAATATCTTTGTCCCAGTGAAAAACGAGAGTGAAGGACAGCTTTGCTTTTCTATCTCTTTCTCCCAAACACCCCTGAATTATCTCCCCCATCCCAGCTCCAAGAAAGCACAGAGGGCAAGTCATTAAGTCTGATGCACAAGTATCCAACTGGGAAATAATATATCTATCTCTTTTCCAGGTGCCCCAAGCCCTTGATGTTTGCAAGGTATTCTTTTGGAACCCTGCTATGTATGCCATTCTATTGCTGAGGCCAACAGTTCACATTTCTAAAAGCTCATAAAATACTTAGGAATGAACATAATCAAGAAAGCTAAAGACATATACAAAAAATATAAAACATTGATGAAAGAAATTAAAACATACACAAATAGAACAACATACCACATCCCTGGATTGGAAGATTTAATATTGTTAAAATGCCCATGCTACTCAAAATTATCTACAGATTCATTGCAATCCTTATCAAAATCCCAATGGAATTTCTTACAGAAATAGAGAATGCAATCCTAAAATTCATAAGGAAACACAAAGAAACTTAGATAGCCAAAAAATATTGAGAAAGAAGAAAAAAGCTGGAGGCCTAACTGAAATGTGATTTCAAAATATATTACAAAGCTACAGTAATCGAAACATTATGGTATGGGCATAAAGACAGACATATGGACCAGTGGAACAGAATTGAAAGCCCAGAAATAAACTCATGCATATAAAGTCAACTGATCTTTGATAAGAATCTTAAGACTACACAATGGAAAATGAATGTTTCTTCAAATAATATTGGGAAAACTAGATATCCACATGCAAAAGAATGATATTGGATCCTTACGCAATATATAAAATCAACTTAAAATGGCTTGAAGACTTAAATGTAAGACATGAATCTCCTTGAAGAAAACATAGGAGAAAAGCTTAATGGCACTGGTCTTGGCAATAATTTATCAAATATAACACCAAAAGCGCAGGCAACAGAAGTAAACAAGTAAAACTACATAAAACTAAAAAGCTTCTGCATAGCAAAGAAAACAGTTAACAAGGCAAAAAGGCAACCTATAAAATGGAAGAAAATATTTGCAAAACGTGTATCTAATAAGAAGTTAATATCTAAAATATATAAGAAACTCCTACAACTCAATCGTAAAAAAAAAAAAAAAAAGATTTAAAAATGGACAAAAGACTTGAATAGACATTTTTCCAAAAAAGACATACAAATGACCAACATATACATGAGAAGATGCTCAATATCACTGATCATCAGGGAAATGCAAATCAAACCACAATGAAATATAACCTCACATCTGTTAGGATTACCAGCATCAAAAAGCAAAAAATAATATGTTGTCGAGAATGTGGAAAAATTAAAACCCTTGTACAGTATTGATAGAAATGTAAAATAGTGCTGCTGCTATGGAAAACTATATGGAAGTTCCTCAAAAAATTAAAAATAGAAATATCATATTATCCAGCAATCCTATTTCTGGGTATTTACCAAAAAAAAATTGAAATCAGGATTTTTAAGAGATATTTGGACTCCCATGTTCATTGCTCTATCATTCACAATACCCAAGATACAAATATAACCTAAATGCCCATTTTTGGTGAAGAGGTTTTTTAATGTGATATGTATATACAATGAAATATTATTCAGCCTTTAAAAAGAAATTTTTCAATATGCAACAACATGGGTGAACCTGGAAAACACTATGCTAAGTGAAATAAGACAGTCACAGAAGGACAATTATATGTTGTATGATTCTACTTACTTGAGGTATCTCAAACAGCTAAACCCATAGAAGCAGAGAGTAAAATAATGGTTTCCAGGGGTAAAAGGAAGAGGAAATTGGGAGTTGCTATTCAATAGGTATAAAGGTTCAGTTATACAAGATAAATAAGTTCCAGAGACCCACTGTACAATACTCTTATAATTAATACTATATCATTAATACTTAAAACTTTGTTAAAAGGATAGATCTAAGATTAAATGTTCTTACTATATATTTTTTTAAATTGTTCACTTTGAAATGTTGCCTATAGCTTTCAGAATTAACACATACCTACACACATATACACACACCACCCTTACTTTCATACAGTGCCTAATTTTAATATTAACTTATGCAATGATTTTTTGTTAAATGCTACATTGTGCTAGACTATTTTAGACACTGAGATACAACCCAATAAGACAGATTTCATTTTAAATCCCTCCTGAATAGAATTTACTATTTCCAGCAATATTTTATATCTCAGTAAATCTAATCAACTGTAAACATTTTCAGACTCCTTAAGTTACTTCTGACTTCTATAATTTACCAGAAAATTCATTAAAGTATTCATTAATTTTTCACCAATTTATAAACTTTATCACTGCAGTTTTTATTAGCTAATATCTAATTAACAGGTTCGACTTTTAATTTTAGGGACAAGTTATTTACTTACGTTATCAATAGTTTTACAATAATTACTTTTTACTCTATCAGACCTTTCTGCATCAGGTCCAGTAATTAGAATTCCACACTTAATAACTCATAGTCATAGTGACATTTATATCTGTCTTTTTTACTCTCAGTCTTTAAATACTAAGTAGTTAGCTATCTTAACTATCTATTTTAAAGAAATCAAGAGCAATAATGTGCACAAAATTACAGTATTAAATATACCACAGACATGCCCATTGATGGAAAAATTTGATCTTCATTTCCTGACATTTACATCGTATATATTTATTCACTATCAACTTCCTTCATATAGTGAAGTATAAATCAAATGTTAATGATTCTTGACAGATAGAAACAATGATTAAACAATTTCATCTCTCTTGAAACAAATATGAATTCACTGAATAGTTCTAATACTAATCCTGGCAGCAGCTTTGTGTATTCTTTCTGCAATTTGTTTCTTTTAAAAATTTAGAGACTAAAACTTATAACAATAACCAATATGGTCTTTTAAATAAAATTCTGGAATCACCATAAATTGTTTTGCTACAAAAAAACAACACATTCTAAAAAGATATAAATAAAATTGACTTGTCGGAGTTTTGCTTAAGCTAAGAGTTCAGTTTGCTAAATAATTCCATCAATTTAGGTTTGACCTAATATACTACCCAAAATAGTTCCTTGAGATTTAAAAATTTTGAATTTAAGAGTTTAAATGGTAATTATCCACATTGTTTTCTTCTTTTGCTTATAGTATTATAATCAGTATTTTCAGGAAGTTCCTTTATATGAAACATCCAGTGTAATTTTAATGATTAGTCTTTTCAAATAAAAAAAAAAAAACTTTAAATAAAATATACTTAATTAAATTGAGAAAAACTCTTGCAAGGTCAAAATAAACTTTCTGAAGAGCTAGATGCTATGTAAAAATTGGAAGTAAGATTTGTTATTCATTGGAAAAGAAATGGGAAAGATTTGAAAATACTTTGAGAGAGTCTTCTTTTTCCAATGCTTGAAGCATGAATTTTAATGTGCTATTTATCCACTCAATATCAATGTAAACACTTTATTATGTATTTTATTCAATATTTTCAATTTAGAATACATACATTTGTAGATTATAAGACAGAAGAAAATCAAGGTAAACAAGTGATCTAGCATATAATGACAACAATAATATTTTATAGAGAAGTATTTTTCTGCCAAAAGCACGAAACCCAAAATTATAAGGAAAAAATTAGTTAACAGAAATTACCTAAGAAATTCTTTAAATATCTCATATAATAGATGTGAACAAAAATAGATCTTTGAAAAAGAGGATTTCTTGACATTTTTAAGCCTTCAGGATAGATAAGCCAGAGATTCTCCAATATTGTTTTCTCTAAAGAATCCTAGATTTTAAAGCAGCCTTGGAAGTGAGGATTTTTAAGTTAAATGATGTATGCCAGAAAGTGAATGTGGAAATTTGCATGTGAATAACACATATCTGAATATACTTTGTCAATCAGAAAACATGAATGCAGCACCAACAAAAGGTAAAATATAAAAATGTAAGACATTTACAATAGTTTACAATTCTTTGATTAAATTATACGTACACATATATATGCATTTTATATACATACATATATGTTAACTGTAAACACAAACCAAAACGAATGTGTTGTGAACTGAATATTTGTGCCCTCCCAAACTCATATGTTAAAGCCTTAACCCCCAGCATGGCAGTATTTGGAGATGAGGCCTTTAGGGAAGTAATTAAGTTTAAATAAAGTCAGAAGAATGGGGCCCTGATTTGATAACATTTACATTCTTATGAGACACCAGAGAGTTCATTTTCTCTCATTCCGAGTGTGCAGAGAGGAAAGACCACGTGAGAATGCAATGAGAAGGTGACCTGCAAGTCTGGAAGAAGGTTCTCACCAGGAACCAAACCATGCTGGATCTCAATCTGGGACCATAAGCCTCCAGAATGGCAGGAAAATAAATGTCTGTTATTTAAGCCATGCAGTCCGTGGTATTTTTTTATGGCAGCCTAAGTAGACTAACATAAAATAAATGCCAAAAGAGTAGAAGAGACAATTAGTGCTGGGCAAGAATATGTGGGCTGAATAAGATCATCATGACAAAGGGAAGATCTTCTAAGAAGGTGGGAACCGATCTGTGGAAGGATTTGGATGTGGAAGATAGTGTTAATGGTAAAATGAGTGCAAATTGTAAAGGCGAAAACTGAATATGTTCAGGAGACAAGTATCCATCAATCTCAAGTAGAAATTGAGAGTTCAAGTGCAGTCAGAGATAAATGCAGCAGATAAAATAAGCAAACACTTCCTTTTCTATCTCTTCAGATTCTCTACCAAAAAGTATTTAATTATCTCAGGAGACATTCCCTGGGTAACAAAGAGAATATCCATTTAAAATGTATGTGCTCATGGGATCACTGAATCTTGGAGCCGGAAAGAGTCGAAAGTTTCTTAACACAATCAAGTGGCCTCATTGCCCCTAAAGAACAGAGCAAGGCAAACCCTATAAATAGAAATCTCTTCACACTATTGGACAGGCTACGTTGTCCAAAAACAAACAAATGAGCAAACAAATAAACATTTAGTTTTCTCTTGAAAAGATGTACCTATCTAACTAGATCAAGCGAGGACTCTAATAGAGCCACTGGAAGAGTGAACAGGGATTAGAGAACTCACTTCCACCTTTCCTCACTTCCTCGTAAAAGAGAGCCTAATATATGCCTGGAGCCTGTAGAGAGCACAGAGGTTAACATCGATTTTCATCCACCGAAAGTCCAGGGTCTTACTTAAAACTAGGAGCTCAGAAGGAAATTAAGAATCACATCTTTTGTGGAAAGGCAGGAGTGTTCCCAAGAGAAAGATGTGCACAAAGTCACTTGAAGAGCTAGTGTAAAAGCTGTATACAAGTGAGGCAGAATTCAATTCTAGTGTCATTTCCTTCTGAGGATGCCTTAATGTTGCATATAGAATCTTCACCTAGAATATTAATCTGATGAAGGGGCAGAATGCTCGGGGTAGAGGGGAAGACAGTTATTCCACTGCATTTATTTTGGGCTCCAGCAGAGAAGAGTTTTAGCATCTCCAGTCACTACTGGCTATAACCATAATCAGTAAAAGAGAAATCTGTAAGAAGACAGGAAAAGCAAACTTTTCATCGTTATAGAGGTTTATAAAAGGGTGTCCTTTGATGGAAGGGGTAGGGGGCCAAGGGGCAGCAACATCTCTATTAGAATAACAAGCAGTCACTTTGGAAACCAGCATGACAGCTTTTAAGCAATTAATAAATAAATTGCATCAAACTAAAATGCTTCATTAATAAATGCTCACAATTCCACAAAGGATTAATCTTTGTTCATTTCTGCAGTTGAAGCAACATGTCTTTTTCTTAAAATTCCTTTGTCCTGGTTCTTCTTCCAGATACAGTAGCTAACTAGAAGAGTGTCAGCTCTAATTGGATGATGGTTTGGAGACTTCAAACCACCCGGGGGTTAAATAATGTAGCATAGAGCCTGTGTTATTCAAAGGGAATGTTTTAATACACTGGGAGAAATGCAGAGACACAGCAGCTGTGTGAACTCTGGCAGACACACTGCCCTGGAGAAGCCCTATACTGTCTCTAATATCTTAAGTTCAGCAGTTTTAATTCTCACCTCTATGTGATGTTTGACAGTTCATTCATTTAGAGAGCTTCAGGGATGCACAGGTGACTCAAGTTCGAATAGCTATTTTAAGGATATGTCGCCTCTGTTTATTTTTTAATGCTAAGAAGAACACACTGAATGAGACAGAGGAAGACCTTTTGCACACAAGAGAAACTTCTTTCAAAAAGGAGAATGTTTTGACATTTAGACACTAAGCACTTCTTTGGAGGATAGACTTCCTCAAAGTTGAAACATTGATTGGTAGCAAAGTTAAACAGAACCCAACCACATAGCACCCTCTCTGAATGTTGGGTTTTGAAAATACTCAAGGGTATAAATCAGGGGTCTAAATCTATATTGTTTGTTGCAGTGCCTTCTATATGCCTCTACATTCAGGCTGTGAAGAGTGTTTATGAGCCTCATTTTTATTTGAATTAGAAACATTACCAAAAACAGAAGTTAGCAGAGTTAACAGAGGAGACTATGCTCTTCATAGCAGATGAAAATATAGAGAAAATGGATCTTGACAATACTACCCACAGATTTTCCCAAATAAACATATGGGGCTATCGGTCAGTTGTCAGTGGTATGAGTGCAGAGAGACTGATTAAGGAGGTAAACAAAAAGATGAGGGGCTTAGCCAGGCCATTTGTGGGTAAAGGGTAGACATCCTGAAGAACTGAGAAGATCAAAGGCACAAGGGTAGCAAATGAGGTCTTCAAGCAAATCATAATATATCAATAGCTATCTTCTTAAGAAAAATATGTCTACTAAAAGTAGTTCATAGGATTTTTCAGAAGTTAACACAAAATTTCTATTAAAAAAAAACTGATGTACTTACTAACATAAAAAGAACATTACCAAGAATAAGTTAGCAATGCTTAAAATATTATTTCTTATGCTCAAACTAACATTTTTATATTTCAATGGAAAATGACTCATTCTTGTCACATTAAATATCATAATTCAAAGTAAAAAATCTGTATGGAAATTATATTGAGATTTCCAGTATATGAAAATGAACTAGGTTTCATTGAAATACAAAAACATCAACTGCTCCACAGAATCAGTTCTTGAAATCTAAACAATTAATTGCTCAGATACTCAAGACTATTATTTTTAATAAGTAAGCTCAACATAATTTTACTACCACTTTCTTACATCCTATTTACTCCATACTGCTATTTTCCTTGAGCTAAATCCTCATTATAGTTATCACATCCAAATAAAAAGTCCATTCTGCCAATCCATATTTCTTTGTTTTGTCTTTTAATTTCTCTTCCAACAACCGTCCTCAAGCTTTTTCAGAATTCCCAGCATTCCCCACTATTCCATTGGTTTACCCTTGGAGGTTCGGAGGATGTGGGAGAAATGTTTCTGATTCTCTAGGGAGCAACAAGTTTGTCCATGTCCTTCATCCACTCCCTCCAACCTCATTCTCTTGAGAATCATAGCTCTTATGTTTCACACATGCAGAACTATTAATCATCGTTCTCAAGTGTTATTTTGATTAAAGAATATCTCAAGTACAGAATACCTAGTTATTTCAGAAATATTTTAAGCAGGCCTTATTAGCACTTTTCCATCTGAAGATATTTTTATTTTCCCTGGCAAATCACATGCAACATCACTGAAGCCTTAGGCATTCAATTCAACTAAAACATAAATGTTAGATGCTTCCTTTGTTTTTTTTAACCCAAGATGTTATAATGGAAATGTTCTCAATATGAAAGACATTCACAGGAAACTGGAGATTTCCTTTGAATGAGTAATTAAGTTTTTAAAATACTCAAATTAATACTGCATTAAATTAAAGGTATCATTTCTAATAGTCACTTTGTTCTGACATTTCTACATTAGCAAATTGTATTTCTGGAAGAAACTAGTGTCTAGGGACAGCATTTTGTTACTGTCCTTGTTAAGTACTGGGAGAAAATTTTGCTTAAGATTGTGTTTTATCATCAATGTATTATGTTCAATGGCATTCAGAGGCAAAAAGTCTTTTTAATATTCAGTAGTCATTTTTAGAAATATATTTTACATTGTTAGCATAAATTGTTGCTAATATATTTTTTGAAACTAACTTTCATCAAATATGAAAAAGTATTACATTCATATGATGAATTGCTCCCTTGGTAAAAGCATAGAAAAAAATGCAGCCAGTTTCATGAGAATAGCCTTGGACTGTCTACATCAAAGTGTTATTTCTACAATTTAAACTATGCTTGTTTCTATTTGTGATTTGTTCCAGTTATCTATTGCTGAATAACAAGCCACTCCAAATTTAGCAGCTTAAAACAACAAACATCATTTGTTTTGCTCACAAACATGAAATGTGAGCATAAATCAGTGGCAACATCTTATCTCTGCCTCATGCACCTGGGGGAGGAGAAAAAGAAGTCAAGGATGTTTTGGCTGAGGATGGAACAATCAGAAGGCTAATCACTCACACACCCACTGGCCATGGTGGCTGTGGGATGAATGAGACTTTAACTGCAGCTATCAGCCAGAACACCTAGATGAGGTCCTTCATGTGGCTGTTTGGCTTCCTCCCAGCATAATGGCTGGCGTCTGAGAGCAAACATCCCAAGAGAACAATGTGAACATGCATGGCATTTTTTTTATGACCTAGCCTCTGAAGTCATACAGCATCACTCAGCTGCACTCTACTAATTAAGGTAGCTACTAAGGTCTTCCTAATTCAAAGGGAGGAGACATGAGCCTTACCAACTAATAGAAGATTTGTCAGCCTCACGGTATGGAAATTGCATGTGAGATTGGATATATTATAAAGACCATCTTTGGAAAATACAATCTGCCATATGGCTGTACATATATTTCAGAAGATGTAGCTCACCTACAGTGTATGTTTCATAAAATACTCCTGCTAAAACTGCTCTTGTCAAATACTTTCCAGCAGGGGAAATTTTTTTGAATTTAACTTTGGGTATGATATGAATAACTACTAACTAAATATTACTCAAAAAAGGCTTACTTCTAATGAAAAGCACACTTATCTATCTAAGTTTCACTCTGTCGAGAACTGAGGGTTGAAGTCAAGCCACCTTATCATCATTCTTTGTGGAATATACTCTTAACTACTTTGATGCATCCAAAAGAAATTCATTATGTAGACAGGGATTGGAAAATTCACTTCTACCCTTGGCTGGCCTAACCTTATAGCTTTAAATCAGCCAGTTGGCTCCTTTGTCTCAACATCTGGTAATTTCAAGCCCCAGAATCTTTGCTTTATTATCAGTCTTAATCACTAACATTGCCCCATTCCATATCCTGTTTCATTATCTAACCTTAGCCCCAGACCTCTCTCTTCAGCCTGTTGACTGGAGTCTCACACTTGTTGCCTTTAAATCTGATGATACATAAGACAAGTTTACATTATTTTCTGGGTAAGTTTCTTACATATTCTCATTATTCCTCAGGTTACATCTTTTCCACTATTCCAGACTACAGGCTTCTTCACTTCCTCTACTCAGCTATCCAGCCTCTACAACCCTACCTGAGTGCCAAGCCTATGAAGCCTCCATTTCTGGGGCTTGGGAAATCAGAAAGAATGATACTCCAACTGTGGAGAACATAAGCATAAATTACACAGATACTCACCTCCGATTAGTTAAGAATCTAGTGGAAAAAACACATATGTAAACAACAAAATATAATACAGAGCTGAATAAAATGAATGTTATAAGAGAAATACAAACTACTTAGCAACATTATTTGAGGGTTCAGATAAATAAACAACTGTAATATTTTCCTAGAAAATCGTTTGATGCCGACAAATAATTATGTATAGTAAACATAGCTCAATCAATGTGCTCCTCGTTCGATTTAGTTAGTTGGTTGTCCCAAAGGAAGATAGAGGCACCTGTTGCTAAGCACCATAAAAAAAAAATGGTGTCCTAGGACTGGATATGTCTTAACAATGAATGGAAGCTCCCACTATCCCAACCTAGATTCCCCTATGTCAGTAGTGGCATGGTGCCATGTCACTTAAATTTCTAGGCAAGAGAATAGATGTCAAATAGTTCTCCACATGAAAGTTTGTCACTGATAGCTCTGTTGGAGCAAAAGAAACAAGTGTCGCAGAGATATGTGACATTCCAATGGGAACATTTTGATCTCACATATACTTGAATATGTGGTGGCACACAGTTCTCACAGTGTTCAGTAGTTACTGCTTATACTATTGTATCCTATATAAAAATTCCCACTTGTTTATTTTGGATATTATTAAAATCTCCTTTATGTGTTTCTTACCAAAATTCCAAATATTGTCTTTGACCTTTTCAACTAGTTTGACTCCCTGAAATTCCAAGATATTTCTTGGCACAAGATGAAAAGAACTGAATAGATTAAATATTTTTCTGATTCTCTTTTCAACTTTGGAGTAAACACAAGTTAAAAGTTATTATCAACACCATGTAACTGAATTAAAGGTGCAAAATGTGTTTTTATATGCTCACCTTTGGATGACACAGTTGAACCTCTTAGTACTTTTTCCTTTATCAAAATTTTTAGGCCAAGATAATTTTTATGCTTAATTTTTAATTGCTGGAGAAAGCCTTGGGCATTTCAAGAAAGTCGATTTTAAAAAAAAAAAAAAAGAAAGATAAACAGAATGAACTTTCTTTGTAGAAGCTAAAGTTTTAAATGTGGATGACTAATGTTTGAGGAATAATCATTGCATACAATTGTGGGCTGTAGTTTCTTCAGTTTGTGAACTATTTTGTAATCAAAGTATAATTTTATTTCTTTGTCTTATATAACCCAATATAAAAATATTTAGAATACTGGAAATGTAGGTAAATGTTTAATAAACCAAAAACCTTTACAAGAAAGAATTCTGAATAATGAAATCATTCCTGAGTTCTTAAGGTAGCCTATAGTAACAGTGTTTTGTTGATCTAATTGCTGCCAATCAGCAGTTATTTACTCCGGCCCATCCCTGTAACAATCAACATCTCATAAGAAAGTATCTGAGTGTGAACTCTGCACTCTGGTCTGAGAATGGAAAGTAGAGCATCCTTTCTTGTCATCTTTTTCCAGTGGCTGTCTGAGTAGGCATGGTGGATGCCTTCTATCAGCAATCTGGGCTCCAGCCTGGGCTGGACCAGAATTTGGAGCCCTAGTCTCACTAGTCTGCTCCACAGTGGGAGCAATTATTTGACCCTCTCTAGATCCAATCCTGATATGAAGAATACTAATCTTCCTTCCTAGCATTCCAGTTGCCTCTTGGGACTTCAAAATCACTTATTAAATTTTATCTTGATGTAGGAGGGTCCGTGGAATACTCCTTTCTAAGGATTTAAGAACTACTAAAGCAAATACTCTTATTTATTTATTTATTTATTTTTAATTTTTTTTTACTAATACTCTTAAAATAAGACATTCTTCAGTTATAGGCTCTCCCCTGAGGTAGTTGCTGGGTACCAGATATATCTTACATCTATATAGGTATGAAATAGGCTGCTGCAACTTGATTATATACAGCAGAGTACATTCAGATGTCAATGCTATATTTGAAATCCAAGTGTGTGTCTTTAGTTTCAAACCTGGTATTTTTTTAAATTGATGGTTTTCTTTTACTGAGCAGCCTGGCCTCTGAAAGACCTTCTCTGTGATTGTATAGCTCAAATCCTCAACTGTGGTTACCCAGATGGCCTGGCACCTAAATGCCTGGTTACTCACAGTAAGAGTCAACATTACACCCAGCCAGGCGCTTGAAACAACCGTGTACTCATCTAATTATTTTTCCTCTATCCTACAAGGTTATACCAGTATTTTTGAGAATCTATAGGTTCTCAGAACATTCTCATATTCCTCTATCAAACATCAATATGTACCAAACATTGCCTGGAGTGTCAACTATATCCACCAAGTAAGTAACTCCCATTTTGGCTCAGGGTTAATCCCCTCTGTTATGTGTTATTTTTATGCTATAAGACTGTGTAGTTTGGGGGGAAAAACCTTCTTCTAGCTGCACATCTAGAACCAGAACATATCTCTGTTCCAAATAACACTAGTATGCAATTTCTGCCTAGAATGAGTAAAATGGAGAGCAATGTGGTTCTTATCCTCATACAGTTGACTGTGTAAGAGCCTAAGACTAAAAACAAACAAGTAACTACATGGAAAGAAGAAAGAAAGGAGAGTAGTAAAAACAAGTAAATCATATAAAAGAGCAGGGCTAACAGTGCTCTCAGTGAATGACATGAGCTGTGATCATGTGCTGAAACATATGAAGTGCCAAATAAGCCACTTTGACCCCCAGAGCTCACCCCTCCCTTAACCATGGTGCCAGAAATCTCTAAATTAATACTTTTGCTTAACCAAATGGTGCAGCACATGGTACAAATTTAATAAATGCTCACTGAATG
The DNA here is from genome assembly GCF_902729225.1 of Pteropus medius. Lineage (NCBI taxonomy): Eukaryota > Metazoa > Chordata > Mammalia > Chiroptera > Pteropodidae > Pteropus > Pteropus medius. The sequence goes on from NW_024351729.1 coordinate 5,523,003, forward strand.
AATGTTATAACAAGAATTCTTTAGCTCCAGCCCTTCACCAGGTTGTGTCCCAAGGACAAAAGCCATAGGACTTGGAAATTTATTCTAGGACATTATGCAAGCTCCCAGAGGAACAGGCTAGATGCATGCTCACAAATTTGCTCACAGCCAATTCAGTTGAAGACAATAACTTATTCTGATTTACTAAGCTGGACTTTGAAAATTCAGTGTGAATAATCATCTTCTAACATGTCTATTTTCATAAAAGGAAAACTAACAGCTATACGTTAAAATCTGTAATATCAAATTCTGGCAACCACATTTAGTGCTGACCTACTTACACTATTGGCCCTGTTAAAAGAGAAAAATCAACACAGATGTACTTCGATAATTCATTCCTTTTTAATTAAATAGATTTAGCAACTGAATTTCAGCTACATTGCTAAGGAAGAGTCATTGCATTGATTTTCCAATCTTTAGGATTTAGATATAGTTAGAGATTAATTTTATGGAGGAAGGTCTTAGAAAGGCTAATATTCAAAGTTTCAAACCATTTACGGGCATTTAGCAGCACTCTGTGAACTACACTTATAGTTCTTATCAGTTCTTAGTTATAAAGGTAACTATTCAGTCATTCATTGAATGCATATTTGAGGGTCTGAACATGAGATAGAGAATAGATGGCTGACAAAAATCACTCCTTGAAAATCCTAAATCAGTGATACTTGATTTCATGAAAAAATAATTATGTACTTACTGTACATCAAGTCTTATGCTGTTAAGCAGACTGGCAAACCATCAATTGCAACACAGTTTGATAAGCCTTATAATAGATATGCAAATAAAGCTACCAGAATGTGAGGGAAGATGCAGACAACTGCTTCATGATGACAGGAATAGATCTGATGTTATTGCTGTTTATTTCTACATGTGTGTGCATGTGTTTAACCTTGTATTGAGCTCTTATTACATCCTAGGCACTATACTAAGTATTTTTCAGGAATTCTATTTTGATACTCACAACTCTAGGAAGTGAGCAATTATCTTCCTCATTTCAACCTTGTATGTGTGAGGGAAGATTGAAGGAGTGGAGAGGGTGGTAAAATATTAAATCTGGTCAGGTAAGGATATAGCAATAAATGGTTTTATAATGAAGGCAAAAAGGAGCTACTAAGGAATTTTTATGCAGATTAGTAACACGTCTCATTTCCTATTACAAAGAGCACTTTACATTTACTTTAGCTTGGTGGGGATATGGCCTCAGGGGCTTTCTGCAGAAAAGTTTGCTGGGTTACAAACAATAGTCAGGGATAGCATCATCCATAGCTGTTACAGAATACGTCACATGGGAAAGCAGCGAGAGCCCTGATTAAGGCATGTCCAGCCATGATGTCAATAGCTCTAAAAGCACTATTTCAAGTATTGGTTCATTCATTCGATGTCATTATTTTTCTGCTGGTGGTATATCTTAAGGATGTGAGAAACAATGATCATCTGTGAAATGTATTACTAGTTTCTTTTTGATAAATGAGATAAAGCTCTCACCCAGAGAATAAAGTAGAGTAGCCAAGGTTGAGCATTAAGTAAAAGAAGAAGCAAACACTCAACCACCCACCATCCCCTACACACACACACACACACACACGCGCGCGCGCGCACGTGGCTCTGCTTGATCTAATGCATACAGATTCTGTGTTATATATTGTTATGATCAGAATATAATATCTGCTTCCCTTCACGCACTGACTTGCAACAATGTACAGGTTCCTTATCCTAGCCACAGATTAGAAATCTGGGCAACTCTTTAAACATATTCACTTTGAGATCTCACCTTAAAACAATTCACTCATAATTGCTCTGGGCAGGGCCCAGGTATCGATATTTTTAAAAAGATCCCCAGGTGGTTCTCATACAAGTCAGAGCTGAGAACTATAAACTCGTAGGGGATGCATAAAACTACATAAGCTGCTGACTATGATTTGGTGAATTTCAATTCTTGCTAGAGTAAAAGTCCTCTTTAGGCCTCCAGAGTCTGAATACCATCCATTGCTCTATACTCTAAACAAATTATTTGTTTGCTTTTCTCAGCATACCTGTCAGGACATATACAAAGGTAAAGACCAAATAGAGGCAGAAGCTGTCGAGACATGCTATTGAATCTCAGGTGCTATTGTTGGCCCACTTTATCCATTTTTAAAATTGGGTTTTAAACTTGGTCCTCAAAGAATTATATATTTTCTCATATATTCCACCTACAGTTAGAATATGTTACTTCCAAAAGAGCAATGATGACTGAATTATTTATAAAATACTATGCTTCTCAAGGAAACTATTAAGAGAAACTAGTGCCTTTTTCCTACACAGTGATTTTTTTTTCCCATAAATCAAAGTAGACACTTTGTTCATACAGCTAAGTATAATAATAATACTGATATTCCTAAAAGGAAAGTTATTACAGAAAAAAAATATAGGTATTATCTAATTCCCTTTTTATGGGTCTGAGCTGTTCTAGTCAACACCTATTACAACTCAACTTTTATTACAGGATTTGAGTGTTATGTTTTTGTTGTTTTTAACTGATACTGAATCTTCTAAGGTAGAACTAAACCTCCCTAAGGAATACTTGTGGTTGCTTTCAGGACAACATGGTTCAACAGTCTAGAGCTTATTTGCATCTGGCAAATGAGAATCTTGTCTAAGACTGCTTACTGGAAATGGGAGCAGTCTATAGTGTCTCTTCCATCCCCCATCAAATGGATAAATTCTAAGAATACGCATATCCCTTCTCTATGTCAAAAGAAGATAGATGTTATAGTAGATAAGGCATAACACAGTTTGATTTTAAGAAATCACATAATAAGATTCTTACCCAGAGAATAAATGATAATAAAGCAACTTTCCATTGTCAATCTTATAAGGAGTGAAAGTCTCCCACTTTCAAAGGTCACCAGCAGTTAAGTGGCCTTTTTAGAAACTCTCTCTAAGACAAGTAAATGTTTTTCCAGATATAATTCAGAATCATAAAATACCATATTAAACTCTAATTTTTTAAAAAAGAGACCATGTATTCTAGAACATATAATTGTGAAACATGAAAGAAGAATTTTTAAAAAATTTTTTAAATAAAAATTCCATCCATCACCATATATTTGACCCCCTTTACACTTACCTACCTCCCCCCTCTCCACTTTTCCTAATTTAACTTTGGATGTTTAACACACAATACAATATACATATGACATATTATTGAATTGTACTCTTGAAACTTACATAATTTTATTAACCAATGTCACTCTAGTAAGTTTAATTTTAAAAAGTTATAAAGAAATGGCATTATTTGAGGGCCTGCTATGCATACATGCCTATGATATAATTTAATTTAAAATTAGGTACAGGAAGAGATTAACAATAAAAATAATAATAAAATAGAACAATTATAATGATATATTCTAATAAAAGTTATATGAATGTGAAAAAAAAATTCCAAGTATACCCTCTTCTATGTGTATCAACTGAATCATGATATCCTTTAGTTCAAGAACTAAAGATTTTCTAAAAGAGCTGATCCTTTTCCTGAATGGGATCCAATATAAAGAAAACATCATCTAGCATTCATACTGAACATACACTAACAGATCATTATTTCACCCAGATTAAATTGCTGTGGGAAAAGTTAGCACCATCCCTTTAGGACATTTAGATCAGATGCTGATCTAAAAGGTCTTACAAGTACTCAATATGAAGTATTTCTTCCCACTCATCTCACCCTCATCAAATAACGAAGAGGTTGTAAATTCCCACCTAATTCATGGGGCTTTCCATAGCGAATTAAATGATGCAAGTCTACCAATTTCGGGTGGTGACTCATATAAACTATGACTAACTGACATAACACCAGAGTTTTTCCAAATTTTATTCTCAAAATTTAAGAGTGTACCATTCAAATCATTGAAAATCTAATGAAAGTTTTCTTTAAGTTGGTAATTTAGTATTGTGAAATCACTAGGAATTCTGTTTTCAGAGAATATGTATATATTAATCATAGGAAGGGATTTCCAATAAAGGATAATGTCTGTTTCTTTTTCTTGAGAATATAGAGCATATAAGCAAGAATTTAGTCATGTAGGGGATAAGATACATACACGTAATAGAAGTTACAGACAACATGCTATACATTCTGTTCTGTAGATAAGATTGCAATAAACAGAGAAAGTGGTAAAAGTTATTTTTAAGGAAAGGAAAGTAAACTATATATTGACTTTTTTTTTTAATGCCTACAGCACCTAGTCTTTCTAGGTGGTCTCCCATCCAAGTACTAATCAAGCCCGACCCTGCTTGGCTTCTGAGATCAGATGAGATCGGGCACATTCAGGGTGGCATGGCTGTAGACCATGGACTGTGCCTCCACTGGGGTGCCAACCCAGGACCTTTTGCATGTAAAGCAGATGTGCTAACTGCTACACTATGGAACATCCTATATTAACATTTAAGCATATGTTTAATACTTACAAATGAATTTGGTTTCGGTAAAGTTGAAAGTAGGCAATAATTATTTCATGTCAATAAATACTCAAGGGATAAAAGTAAAGAATAAAAACAATACCATGTTACTCTCTGTATATCATGGCATCCACTAGAGGACATAAAACATTTGTTATTTTTTGGTAATGGATTTAGTGTAGAATGTTTTCCCAACTGAAAGTACTAAAAACTGAGATTCTTAAGTTTGTTCACTATCTACTGCCACTAACTTTGCCATAAGCAGAAAAACTGAAAGGCATCTACCACTTCTCTGGTAGTATAGTAAGTTCCTTTGTTAACCTATCTGGAAGCCCCTGATTCTGTTCTCTGGGAGAATCTTCCTTCTTCTTTACCCACTGTCTTTTGTGGCCGCTGACTTTACCTGCTGGGAGGTGCTTCTTTGCTCATTTTTCTCCAATACCATATCTGAAATGTGCATTGAAAACGTGGCTTGCTTGGGGAGCTACACAGCCTCTGTAGCTTGCTTCCTGCTGGTTTAGATGGTAGAGAAGAGAGTGGGGAGGTTGCACAGGCTCTTTACAAGGGATTGAACTGGTTTTATAAGAGAAACCCCTTGTTTCTTTGGAGAAAAAAATTTCCTCAAAACTTTAGTAGAATTCTGATCTATTTGACTCACATCCATTTCCTATGCATATGACCCAGATGAAAAATCTCATCTAGAAATGTATTTTAAGCCTGGAACTGTAATTTTTCATTTACTGGCTTCATACAATAACTATTTCCCTTTCTCTCCCTTAAAGGCAGATCCCTTAAATCGGCTCAGATAGGAAAGCAATATCTAAATCTGATCTTCGTGGAGATACCGGATCCTATTTTCTGACACAGAACTGTTGGAAGGTGCTTCAAAAAGGCTTAGAAATACACAATACCAGCAAGTTACCCATTTCACCTCAGCTAACAGAAATGTTAAACTTAAATTCATAGCTCACACGCTATAATCTAATAGGTGCCAGAGAGAATCTGCTTCTGTCTAACGAGCTCTTCCTCTGTACCTTGAAAAATATATTATCTTGAAACTATTCCTTAAGCATCTTTAGGTCACTTCTTTAAATAGAAAATGTACTATGTCATAATATGAATACTTATGACATAAAATTAAGTAAAAAGATAAGAATATAAAATTGTATGTATAGTCTCATTACATTTATGTTGGGGGAATTTGATGCATAGAAAAGAAGGCTAAGAGGAAAAAAACTTTTAATAATCATGATCAAAGGATGAGATTACAGATGTTTTTCTACTTTTCTCTATTTTCTAAATTTGCTTTCATTTCTACTAATTATTAATTAATAAAAATATGTATGTCACAGATAAGTTCTATTGTTAATTAGGAATAAACATAAAAAATTATAGTGCAATCAGGATCTTCTTGCTTAACTTTTGTTATTTTTCTTATGACAGTCTGTTCAGAGGCAGATATATAGAGTGTAGTCATTATCGAAAGTACTGAGACTAAATCTTAGGTTAAAATTAAATAGAGTCACTGTCTGTGAGGGTAAGTTTTGCACCATCTATTGAACAGTTAGACTCATGGAAATATAGAAATACTTTTGTATAATAACTTATAATTTTAGAAGGTGAATAGAAAAGCATCACTTTGGGGAAAAAAAAGAATTCAGGTTTTATAGTTTCAGATTAATAACACATTTTAATAACTTATACCCAGGACAAAATGGTTTTTTGTGTTTTTTTTACAAAGGCCAGAAGTACTTTTTAAATATTTAAAGATGAAGCGTTTAAGACATTTTAAGATTAAAAGAATGAAATAAACTCCACAAATAAATATTAAAATGAAGTCTAATATATGATAAGCAAAAAGATAAACCACAAGGAAAAAATATTTGTGTCAAAAATAAACTACAAAGTAGTAGCATGAGATTATATCTTCTAAAAATCTACAAATTAATAAAAAATGGACAGGAGTGGCTCCATAGTGTAGTGGTTAGCACGTCTGCTTTACATGCAGAAGGTCCTGGGTTCACACCCCAGGTGGAGCTACAGACCATACCCTGGGTACTCCAGCCCACACCCCCACCCCGGGTGTCACGCCTTGTGGGTATGCCAAGCCCCCCCCCAAATGGGGGGAGGGAGAAGGCCCTGGGTGAGGGTGCATGCTGCCAGCGTTCGGGAGGAGATGCCCCGCCTTCAGAGATCCAGTTCTTAAGGGGAGACGGCAACATCCATAGGTCAGGGGTGAAAGTGGGAGGGGGGATTAATGAGGGGGAAAAACTGGACAAAAATTCAATAGAGAAAGGTAGGAATGAGCCAAGAATATGAAAAAATAATTTGCTAAAGAGGAAATAATAATGTCTAATAAGTATTTATGAAAAGATGGTCAAGGTCATATATACTCAGAGAAATTCACATTAACAAACAATCAAATATCCTTTTAAACTAACATTTTTTCCAAAAAAAATTATATCTAGCAATACTTTATTATTGAGTCTTTTCTTATTCCATTCTTTGATTACCAAGTGTTGGTGAAGACATAAAGTAACCGATACCACTAATGAGAGGGCAAATTGGTACTATTATTTGGAGAACAATTTTGGCAACAGCTAGTAACAACTGAAGATGTACAAACACAACAACCAGAAATATGGCCCCCGAAACAACTAGAAATGTTGCATAAGATATAACAAATATGCTTTGAAAAGCATAGATGCATCACAAGAAAATAAGGTAAATGCCTAGGAGACAAAAAAAAAAAGGGGGGCGGGACTGAAAACTAGAATCATGCTCTGTGAGCTTTCATTTTGACTATCTAGGGAATTTTACCAATCTCTATAAATGCAAAGACTTGGATCTTTGTGACCACAAGACAACAAAACAAGAGGTTTTTGGCTTAAGGGAAGCTGGAACTTAGAACTAAGATGCCTGATCCCCTCACTCCACTAGAAACCACAAACACACGAAACCTACCCACACAATACACACACACAATACTGTCATCAATGGGACACATTGCAATGACATGCCCAGACATATATAGTACTTGTCTTCTAGGAGTTTACAACTTTAATGAGAGGGTGGAATAAAAACAGATCCATCCATCACATTGCAAAGTATATATAGTTTATATTGTATGGGCTCTGTGTAGAAAATTGTCTTCTAAGACTTTGTAATATCAGGTCTTTGTAATATAAGTTTAGAATTTGGATGCATACTACCATATGACCTGAGAGTTCCTGATTTAAGAAATTAACACTTTAAGTGATCTAGGCTGGATGCGCGGCACAAACAAAAGTAAACCTTCCTGAAAAGAATACCTTGGATCTGTCACTATCCTTTTTTGGAAAGGGACTGTTTATAGAGTTATGAATAGAATAACCATGCAAACCCTAAGGGAAAAAGCAACCTGGAGTTAGTAGTAGCAAAGCCATTATTAAGAGAAGGGAGTAAATGTGGGAATCCAGGAAAGAACTGGGTAGAGAAAGTGATCTTGACTGGAGCAATAACCATGTGAGAACACCTGAGGAGGTGTACTTAATAGAGATAGGTACAAGAATGTTCTCGGTGTCACTGTTTTTAAATGCAAAGAGAGGATATATTTTAAATGTCATCAACAGGATAATAAATTAATAAATTATGATATAGCTATCCATTCATTGGAATACTGTACAGCAGTTATAATAAATGAAAAAAAAAACTACATTTATCAATATGGATACATTTCAAAAATATAATGAGTGAAAAAAAGAGCAGCTTGCAAAAGAGTCCTATAGTTTAACATAAATTTTTAGTTTGTAAAACAATATTTGTATTATTTATATTTATGTACATATGTAGGAATAACAAACACAACTTTAAGAGTGCATAAGTTTTAGAAAGGATGCAGAGGAAAGGGAATGAATTTGAGGAGGAGCACATAAATATTTGTTTATGTCTATAGTGTTTTATTTTTTTTAATCTGATGAAAATATGGTAAGTGGTTAACTTTTCACAAATATGGGTGACAGATACATGAATCTTCATATTATTTTTCCAACAATTCTGTATTCTTCAAATATTTTATTATTAAAATTCAAGTCTCCTAAATGTTAAGTTAGATGATCAGCCTTCAAAACTGATGCCTCACTAAACTAAATTAAAAATAAAGTCATGTGAAATTATAATAAATCCAACTCTGATGAAATATTTCTATGTATTTTATTAAGGTGACATTTTCTAATAAATACAGGGTCCAATTTATAAGCAAAATTATATACATTCCCCTTAAAGGATTCTAAAAATTTAAAGCATTAGAACATTCAGGGAGATACAGGGGAAAGTATCCACATTACTCTACAGTAAAAAAAAAAAAAGAGGCTATAAATAAAAACAATATAGTTATAGGCAAAGAGAGAAATCTTTGTGTTGGATTTACTTTCATGGTAACTAGAACATCTCTTATTTTAGGCTTTTGTTTTCTTACTGATTCATATACCTAACCTCATTCCAAACTTGTTGAGGAAATCAACTAAATATATATTTACATATATATATGGATATATATGTAAATATATATGCATGTTAACACAAACACACAGACATATAAATATGTGAGGAATATGACATTATCTTGAGGTTAGAGAGTGATTGACTAAACTGAGATTAGAAAAAGATCCATTTTGAAATGACAAAAGTAAATGTATTAATATGTGAGAGGGACAGAATATTAAAACAACTAACCATATGCCTGTCTTTGCACTTCTTGCCTTCTAAGTAAAAAGACCCATTTGCTGCTTGAGCAGATTCCCAGCCTGGGCTTTTGCCATACTGGTGAGCCAGGCTGCAGAACTGCTGATTTATGTGATTACAAGGGCTTATGTGAATTCACTAAATTGAGGAAATTGAAGAAATCTCCATGTGACATTCCAGACTGGGAAGTCAGTCTGCACAATTTCTTATTTAGAATCCTTTCTGAAGGAAAGAGGGAGACAATGACAGAGGAGATTGCAGCAGTTCAGAGAACTTGCTCCATTCCTCTTGTCAAAGAATGGGCCCCTTGAAGGCCTGGTTGCTATCTTGGGGGAGGGAGACATCTCATAACATCATTTACTGATAAGTAAATTGAAGCTAGCAAAGTGAACAAGTTCCCAGCATTACTCAGCTAGTGAGTGAGGCAGCGATAGCCAGAGACAAATCAAAATCAAGTTTCTTGATAACGACCCTCAAACTTTGGTACAGAAGCCAAACTTTTCTTTCTTTGGAGAAGACATTAACATTTCTGGCAGAATGCTTACACAAATTTCTGATAAAGTTTAAAGTCTTGTTACGAGACATTATTTCCTTCTCACAGAGCCGTCAGTTAAAAGTGACTTTAGCCAGACTTTTTTTTTAAATTTATGACTAATCCAGGGTTTCTCAAATTTTGTTGCACGTTAGAATCATATGGCTTTTAATTCCCAATCCAGATCAAACCCCATACCAATTAAATGAGAATGTCTGGGAGTGGAAGCCAAGTATTCCAGTAACTTTCAAAGATACTTCCTTAAATGAGTCCATCCTGCAGCCTGACAATGAATGATTAAATGTTTCAAATCCGCCTCCTCTTCCCTTCCCTGCCTCACTTCTCTTTCTCTGTATCAGTCAATCGCTATCCCTCTCTTTTTTGCTCAAATGGCCTTACTAAGAGTGAAATTAGTCTACCAGAAATTTTTCTTTTGTATGGATTAACTATTTTTCTAAAGTTTATCCCTCTTTCTATTATCTCTGAAAGTTAAATGATATACTTAGATACTTTAAAAAATATTAACTGTTAAAGACAATACATTCCTTAAAGTATTTACATTTACATTAGAAAAATCTAAGAGAATCTAGTTACTCTAAATAAATAAAATCACAACTAAGAATTTACTGTCAGAAAAATAACCTTTGATTAACACCAAATGACTATTTAACTAAGCACCTTATTTCTTCCACTTGCTTGCTCTTCATTATACAATTATTGAACTGCTAATGCTTTTATGAGCTCTAATCACTTTTTTTTTGGCCTCTTCCCATCCATGGCTGTAGCTCTAATTGAGTTAACTAAGGAAGTAAATTATGCAATTGTCCATAATAAGATTAGCCAATTTCCCTATTTTCTAAACAGCTATTTACAAAACCACAATATATGACAGAGAATATAAGATATCAGACAAATCTCCATTATTGAAAACCTTATTTTTCTGTCAGATTTTTCTAAACTTTGTTTTCTTTGCATTCATTAACTTGCAAGAATAAATTATATGTTTAAAATACATAAAAGCAGCCAAAACTAATATTATTGGTAGAGCAGAAAGAGATATTTATTGAACTTTCAATATGTACCAGGCTCTATTTGAGCACTTAATACACATTATCCAATCTGCACAAAAATTTTAATACCATTTTTAATTTACAGTGAGGTAAATTGAGACTCTGTAAGATAAAGTAACATGCCCAAGGCATCCTGGTTGGGAGATAACAGTCAAGATTCGCACTGTCAAAGAATCATTTAAGACCACTAGATTTTTTACTGTCGTTAAATGCAAATATATTGATTTTCCAGTCATGGGATCATAGATCTGTAAAGAATTCACCAAGTAGCTGACTAAAGGAAAAAAGTTGGGGGTTTAATTGCTAAAAAGGAATTCATAATGTTTATTGTAATTAAGCATTGAAAATTAGCCCTCTGGATAAAATCAAATGAATACATATTGCCCGTACATATTTTGTTAAAACAAATTTCAACTTCCTCAAGAGACTTGTATCAAAATTTATATTTTAAAACTCTCAAAACTCAATCATAACAATCCAATTTTTGAAAATTAGGCAAAAATTTGAAGTAACATTTCACCAAAGAAGATATACAGATGGTTGACAAGCATATAACATGCTCAATGTCATTAGTCTTTAGGTAAATGCAAATTAAAACCATAATGAGTTATTACTGCAAACCAATTAGAGTGACTAAAATTCAAAAAAAATTAACAATACCAACTGCTAAAGAGGATGCACAGCAATTGGAATTTTTACATTGTTAGCGAGAATTTGAAATGGTACAGATGATTTGGAAAACAGTTTGGCAGTTCTTTAAAAGTTAACTTGTATCTATCATGACCCAACAATCCCACTCCTAGGTATTTATCCTAGGAAAATAAAAGCTTATTTCATTCAAAAATTTGTACATAAATATTTATAATATCTTTATTCATAATTTTGAAAAACTGGGTGGAAAAAAAACAAATATCTTCCAATTGGTGAATTTTAAAAAACTGTGTTATGCAGTGGATCATGGCTCACTGTTTAAAAAGCAAATTATGACAAGTGCAACAGCATGGACGAATCTCAAAGCATTATGTTGAATGAAAGAAGCTAGTTCAAAGGCTCCATGTCCTATGATTCCATAAATACAATAATATCCTAGAAAAAGCAAAAATATAGAATTGGAGAACAAATCAGTGGTCACCAATGTTGGAGGTGAAGGGAATATTTGGCGACAGAGGGCAACAGGAAGTTTTGGGATGTGATGGAATTGTTCTGTGTCCTGATTATGGTGGTGACAACACAAATCTATATAGGAGTTAAAACTCTTAAGACCACACACATACACACACACATGATAATTTTATGATATGTTAATTTTTTTTAAATAAAATGAAGTCTTTAGTTACAGGAGGAAAAAAAATCCCATTGTTCATTCATTAGGAGTCTTCATTTAGAATACTACATTGAAGCGTCTGCTATACTGAAGACACTTCAAAGTTCATAGTCAATTATCAGCTTTACTCAACTGAAATCAACGTGATGAAGACCAACATTAGCTTTCTTATCTCCTAGGAAATTACTGCTGTAACGTTAAAAAATTATTTTTCCAGGCCTTCAGCCTGAGGCAACAAAATGCACACATAAAGAATAAGCAAATTATCAGATTTTAGAGTCTACATCACCATATCAGCTTTGACATTCTCACAAAATTCCATTTTATTTATTCAAGTTATTCAAGTTCTCTATGTAAAACTATCTGATATACAAATCTGCAGGATTGTGGTTGCTCAAAAGCATTTAAGACCCAACTGACAACATACTTGACAGCAGCAACAATAAGAAACAACATAACAAATATTTATAAACAAGTCTCTATTTGGACTAGTACAAAACAAGTGCAATATCTAATAGGTTGGATTTTCCCCATCTTAGACATCCAAGTGGTTTTTTACTGAATTTTACATAAGGATCCAAATGCAATAGGTGTTATTTGCCAGCACACTAATGTTACATTATTTAGAGAGTAAAAAACTCAAAGTGAGAGAATAGTAATTCATCTTAGATACCACTAATATAGAAATATCACAATGTAAGTGGCATATAATCCCTTCCCAGATGGCACCCTCCTGCCTCTGTCCAAGGCCCACAATGTGTGGTATTACCATGGTATAAATATACCAAGACATATGTACATAGTCTGAAATTCTGGTAAGTTATGTCAGTATACTTCTTGGATATCTTAGGTTACAACAGAAAAAGTATAATTAATCCAAGTCATGCAAAAACTTTTTCATTGTTTAGTGAAGAAGTTATTATTAATTTTTTCCTGTGATGTGATGCCATCAGCAGTATTTTACATTATATGGATTACAGAAAAGCTATTATCCTCTATATGAGGTAGTCATGTCATATTTATAAGAATTAAAGTGACATTAGAAACATATCTTAAAATTTTTTTGACCATCATAACTAGTTTTGATTTTTTCACAAAACTAGTAGCTGAATATTATCAACCTCAAGGGTATAATTTCTACAGATAAGGTTATTAATTGTGGGATAATCAGAAATTAATTTCCATGAGTGAATCTTATCATAATTGTAGCTAGTAACATTTTTTAGAATATTCTAATAGATACAAACCTCTCTGGTATTCCGGAAGGATGACAAACTCAAATTAATTAAATTTCCTGAAACAATTATAGCCTTGCTGAATCCAATAGTCACCTATATGAAGAGTTTATCCTAGAATTAGGATGTTCAGAAAAATAAGAGATAGAAATTTAATGGTTTAAAAGTTAATAAATTAAAATGTAAATAAGTAATCTTATTAGTAGGCATTGTTCTAAATATTGAGTTGTCTGTTTTAAATAATTTCAAGTAAAATATAAGTGAATTAAACTTTGTCACTAATGGGGGAGTCTTTGGAGTATCATGAAGTGAAAAATAAAATATGAACAAATTTAAAAAGTGGTAAAAATAAAATCTAAAGATTAGCAATCAACAACACTGTTCCATATAGAACTCAAAAGAGCTGGAACCAAGGGATAGGCAGAAAGGATTCTTAAACATCGGGCCAAGCCAATGGGACTTCCAAGGGAGAAATTGTCAAGAAAGTTTTCCAAGATCAAAACAAAGAGGTCAGATTACTATTTCTGTCTAGTCACTGAGTCAAGAGATATAGAGGTAATTAGAACCACTAAGACCCCAAAGTCAAAGATGGAGATAGGGCAGGAAAGAATGGGAAATAAGCAAAATGTGCTAGGTCAGGCATGGAACTAGTAGAAGCCACTTGGGTGCTGAATATAGGTTATCCAGGATGAATCTTAAGATGCAGTTCTTTTGCTAACATATCTCTTATATGCAGGGTAACCATATAATTAATCATCTCCACTGGAACTCCTTTGGGAGAAATGGAGCATTAAAAATAATAAATATGCAATTTTTTGAAATATTATTGACCAACAAATTATCCACATTATTAAGCTATTTAAATAATACTTTAAATAGTCTTTTAAACAGTACTATCCAAATGCTAGTTTTGAAAATAAAATTTTTCTAAAAACTAAAAACACATATCTATGTACATTAAATAAAAATTTTAAAAATCATATTGAATATCTGAACATTAGCAAATAACAAAAGCAGAAAAAATTATTCTAATTTTGTTTTTAAATAACATTTTTCTCTAATACTTTATTTCCAGTATTTCTCTGAAGAATTTATTTTTCTATTTAATCTTACTATGTTTCATGGTTCATAAAACTGCCTACAATTTTCTTTAATATTTTGAAATTATTGATATTTGCAATTAATAATTCTTGTAGACCATAATATTTTAAAGTAAAAACTTTCTGCGTAGGTACTGAGATGCTTGGTAAATTCAGAGCAATTTCTACTCAATAGGAGATATCATCAATGATAATTTTGTACTGAAATGTGTCAGCATTTCAACCTAAATATTTTCATAAGTATTGGCTTTTTTGCTACCATTCAAAGCAATTTTCTTTAACAAATATTTTTACAAGACAAACCTCAAATAAATGATCTCTTTTCATGATTCCTTTTAATATTTTACCAGACTTGGATGTTGCAAAATCATAGCCCTTAGTTTTATTTTTTTCCCTTAGTTTTATTTCATTCTGGCATTGAATATAAATTTATCTAATGAAAAATAGACTCTCCATCAAAAGATTCTTCTCACAAGTCAAGATATTTTGGTATGCAATTATAGAATTTCAAATTTAAATCTAATACTCCATTGGAGACCATAAGTTAATTTGTTCAGTTCTATCACTGGAAAAAGTTCTTTGCAATAAGGTTTGCAATAGTTATTTATTTGCTAAAAGTTTTAAATGCTGACATTTTGGAAACTGTGTTCATTAACAACACTGATTAAAATTTTCAACTTATTTTGACAAAAATGCAATCAAAATTTAGAATTTGTCTAAAGTTTCTCTACCATTACAACTAACCTTAGGTTGATTTACAAAGAAATTCTCCAAAGGTTAAAACGTTCCTAAAATCTACTTGATAATGGATAGCAAAAAGGAAAAATACATACCACCATGGTACAGTACTTTCTAAAATTCAAATTTAGCTGCATCACAAAACAATTTGAAGTTCCCTATTTACATGTTAAAAATTTTGTAAATATGTATAAGTATAAATTATATAAATTTGTATAATTTCACATTCTATTGTATAAGTATTACGTGATAAGCAATCCTAAAGTCAAGTTTTAATTTAATGAGAATTTACTGTGACTTTGTGCTCCACCAAAATACATATACATATTATA